>NW_026706331.1:0-214793 GCF_029867415.1 Vicia villosa | reverse complement strand
CTTGAGATGTTAGAATGCTCACTTCCCAAAGATAAGCTCTGGTTTGAAGAAATCGATTCTTCTTGCCAAAGAACTTTGAAAAACAATGAACAAGAGAAGAGAAAGAGAAAGCAAGTAATATGGTTGCTTTGGTGTGTTTTTCTACTGAATTGTGCTCTCCTATTTATAGGCAAATGTCTCAGTACTGAGTGAGAGAGTGAGCTTGCTTAATGAAGCAAGTTTGGTTTCTTAGCCATGAAGAAATTTCAAAGAATATCCAAGTGTGATCATTGCATTTTCGAGCCACCTCCCCTATCCATTGATTCTATCTGATCTTAGGGGACAATTCAGATGCAAAGTGAGCTCTAATTGGTTGATGAGAAGATTCCTTGGGTGATTCATCAATTTGCCATAAATTCTCAAATGTAATCATTACATAATCACATGTTCTTGTTTTAGGAATCTTCTTCAATTATCATGGCATGGTGAAAATGAATGCATGGCATGTTTGCAGATGTATTATGGGTCATGTAGCATCTGTATTTGAGGTCATGTGCACAAAACTTCAAAGTTCCAAAATGATGCATGACCTATAATTTCACTTCATGAGGCCAACTTTGAACAAGCATAACTCTTAGCTCAAATTGAATTTTGAGAAGGTTGAACACAATTTGGAAAGCCCTAAACATCTACTTTAAATCATTAGTTTATGTCTTCTTCAGAATCCTTTGGGAAATTTGTGAAAAATGAGGCCAAAGTTGGAAGAAAACTAGGTTAAAACACTTAGAAAAATTTCTAAGTGTTTATGACCTAAACTTCAAAATTTCCAAAACTTCATAAATGGTTGATCTTTTGAAAAAAGTTCCCTTGTAAGATGTTGTTTTATTTGGCAAGATCTACAACTTTCATGTTGGAAGTTTTTTGAGTTGTGTAGGTGAAATTTTGAGATCTCACCATGCCCTCAAAAACCCTAATTCCCGACTTTTCGCTCCTTGATGAATTTCTTTGAATTTCTTTGGCCAAATGACTTTGACATCCATATATTGATGATATTGATCTTTGAAAGTCATTTTTTGACCAAAAACCTTAAAAGTCAATGATGATCCTTCACAGTTGACTTTTTCCTGACAAAGTGAATTTTTGGGCTTTTGTGTAGAAATAAGATCTTCTCCCCAAATGGATGATATAAATGGATTATATGGAGGTAGTAGAGATCCTTGAATCATGTCTTGAGTTTTGGATTCATGCCCTGATCAGAAGTCAACTATCTTGGTGAATTAGGTCAAAACCCTAATTTGTCGACCATGTGAAAATAATGACTGTAGACTTTGAATTGAAGTGTGATGTCCAGTAGATCTTGTAATATGAGTTATTTGAAGATGATTGATGTCTTTGAATGATCCTCTGAGGTTTTTTAGGGTTTCCCAAATGTGATCCCTGATTTCAGTCCTTGATAGGCTCAAAACCCTAGTCTGGTGACCTGAGTAAACCTGTACTCATATGACTGGCTGTCTAATCAATCATAGATGAGAAAAGTGAAGTTTTTGAGCCCCATGATTGTATTAGAGACTAGTCTTTGTATTGATTGATCCTTTGCCTGAGCTTTCTTGTCTTTGAGCATCCTCGATTAGGTACCAGATGGAGAAATGACTGCTCTGGGTACTTGTCTTGACCTGATGAAAAATCCTGAAGATATGTCATCTCAGGGGGGTCAAAAATTAGGGTATGACAGGCGGTCCAGGCAAAAATTAGAGACATAAACAGAATAAAATACCCGGTGGACTGAAAAGCCGAAAGGGCAGTCCAGGCAAAAGTTAGGGATTCATGGCAAGTAACTACATCAGGCAAGACTTGATCATCAGCACTCATCTGTTTATCATGAAGAAGTTCAACACATTTCAACGGAAGCCATTGCTCAGGAATTCCAAGTTGAGAGAGAGGATGGGGTCATTACATTTCAATGTACCTTTTCCACAAAATTACCACTTTCCAAATTTTGTAATAATCCATGGGGTCTTGCCTTTTGCAGGCTACCATTCTATTAAAAAAGTTTGAGCCTTTACCCTTTATTGGCAATCTCATTTCTTCCACATCTCTCAAAATGTCATTTATTGCTGATAGTAATTTTTGAAACGAAAAGAAAATTGATTTCAACAAAATCCTTTTGAAAATTATAAAAGAAGTATTACTTTGATTCATGAGTGCATTACAAGGAATGGATATGTTGATGTATTCCTAATGCAAAAGAAGAAGAATGTGTTCCTCTCAATGCACCTTTGGCCTGGTTCAAATATGGTGTAGAACTCAACTACTGTGTTCTCTTAGCTCTGATATTCCCTAATGTTGGGCAGCATTTATTCTAAAGCCATCAAAAGATTGTTATAGCAGTTTTTGCTCTGATGTTCAGCTTGAGACATGCTTGATTATGTTATCTTCGCACTCCATCGCTTGAGTTAATTCTTGTGCTAAGTTTTGGCAGCATATGCATCATTAACATACATCAAAAACAGTCATACATTTCACATTTGCTATCATGAAGTTTACTGTCAAACAGATTGCTCTTTCATTTAGAATGTCTTAAGCAAAAAAAAAACTCACTTTCCTTGAAAATCCCCACTGAATTTGTTTCTAGGTGGATAATATGTTTCAGTTTTTCTGTTCAGATGACTACGAACAGAAGACCAGTGAGTTTCTCCCTCACATGGTCCAGTCTTTTTGGCAGCTTCTTTCCATTTTGGTCATGGATTGAATTTTTGTCACTGGATGATGAATATTGAGACTAGGCATTTGTTTTTGCATCCTCAAATCATTGAAAAAGTATTATTGATTGCTCTTCACCGTCATTGGTACAAAGGGGCATCTCTTCATACCTTCAGTGGAACGTTGGTATGTGTTATCGTTAGTGGTACGGCGATACATCTTTTTCTACCTCTAGTGGAACGTTGGTAGTTCACCTTCAGTGGGACGTTGGTGTATTTTGTTATCTTCATCGTCAGTGGTACGTCGATGTATTTCTCTTCATGCCTTCAGTGGAACGTTGGTATGTGTTATCGTCAGTGGTACGGCGGTACATCTCTTTCATCGTCAGTGGTACGTCGATGATTTATCTCCTTTTATATCATCAGTGGTATGGTGGTATACCTCTTCATGCCTTCAGTGGAACGTTGGTATGTGTTATCGTCAGTGGTACGGCGGTACATCCCTTTCATCGTCAGTGGTACGTCGATGATTTATCCCTTTTATATCATCAGTGGTACGGTGGTATACCTCTTCATGCCTTCAGTGGAACGTTGGTATGTGTTATCGTCAGTGGTACGGCGGTACATCCCTTTCATCGTCAGTGGTACGTCGATGATTTATCCCTTTAATATCATCAGTGGTACGGTGGTATACCTCTTCATGCCTTCAGTGGAACGTTGGTATGTGTTATCGTCAGTGGTACGGCGGTACATCTCTTTCATCGTCAGTGGTACGTCGATGATTCATCTCTTATTATATCATCAGTGGTACGGTGATATACCTCTTCATGCCTTCAGTGGAACGATGGTATGTGTTATCGTCAGTGGTACGGCGGTACATCTCTTTCATCGTCAGTGGTACGTCGATGATTTATCTCTTATTATATCATCAGTGGTACGGTGATATACCTTTTCATGCCTTCAGTGGAACGTTGGTATGTGTTATCGTCAGTGGTACGGCGGTACATCTTTTTCATCGTCAGTGGTACGTCGATGATTTATCTCCTTTATATCATCAGTGGTACGGTGGTATATCTCTTTCATGCCTTCAGTGGAACGTTGGTATGTCTTATTGTTAGTGGTACGGCGGTACATCCCTTTCATCGTCAGTGGTACGTCGATGATTTATCCCTTTTATATCATCAGTGGTACGGTGGTATACCTCTTCATGCCTTCAGTGGAACGTTGGTATGTGTTATCGTCAATGGTACGGCGGTACATCTCTTTCATCGTCAGTGGTACGTCGATGATTTATCTCCTTTTATATCATCAGTGGTACGGTGGTATATCTCTTTCATGCCTTCAGTGGAACGTTGGTATGTGTTATCGTCAATGGTACGGCGGTACATCTCTTTCATCGTCAGTGGTACGTCGATGATTTATCCCTTTTATATCATCAGTGGTACGGTGGTATATCTCTTTCCTGCCTTCAGTAGAACGTTGGTATGTGTTATCGTCAGTGGTACGGCGGTACATCTCTTTCATCGTCAGTGGTACGTCGGTACATCTCTTTCATCGTCAGTGGTACGTCGATGATTTATCTCCTTTTATATCATCAGTGGTACGGTGGTATACCTCTTCATGCCTTCAGTGGAACGTTGGTATGTGTTATCGTCAATGGTACGGCGGTACATCTCTTTCATCGTCAGTGGTACATCGATGAATTATCTCTTTTCATATCATCAGTGGTACGATGGTGTGATTTCTGATAACGGAAGATTGGCATTCTGATTCAGGATGCATACTTTCTCATCCCCAGTGAAAGAGGATGTTCCCCTTTTCTCATCCCCAGTGAAAGAGGATTCTATAACCTCTCTGACGCGAAGTGTTTTCCCCTGAGAAATTTCTTTCCCTACCAAAGTTTCATCTCTCCAACAAAGTCTTGCCTTCCCCAGCGGAGATTTGCCAGCAAGACATTTATTTTCCCCAGTGGAGTACCTTTTACTCCCCAGTGTTGTCATGCTTTATTATCATCATATGCATTCATTAAACATTGCATTGCATCTTAGGATCAAAAATTGTGTTTTATATATTTAAGTCTCTTCAATTTTGTCAAAACGAAGATTTCCAATCAT
The DNA here is from genome assembly GCF_029867415.1 of Vicia villosa. NCBI lineage: Eukaryota > Viridiplantae > Streptophyta > Magnoliopsida > Fabales > Fabaceae > Vicia > Vicia villosa. Next base: position 210,001 of record NW_026706331.1, on the reverse strand, counting down.
CGTATCTCCAAATCGAAGAAACTTAAATAGGGGCATCTGTCATACCCCAATTTTTGACCCTAAGATCCTATATCATTCATATCCCAATCACTAATCAAGAGCTTCACTTGGAAGTTTTGCTTATGGTGTTGCACTCACCTCATCAATAAGAGGAACCATCAAGCACCAATGATTGTTTATCTTGTATGCATATTATGCTAACCCAAATACCAAAAACATTGCTTTGTTTCTTTGTAGGCTTTTGTTTTGTAGGTACCAAGCCAAGACATGCAATAAACAAGGCATTTTTCAAATTCTTGACTGATGAAATCGATTTCCCTACTGGGTAAATCGATTTCCCTACAGCAATCTTCAACAAAATCACATTCTGGACAGCATGAAATCGATTTCCCTCCTGGGTAAATCGATTTCCCTAGTGTATTTTGCGCCAAATTCTCTTCTGGAACAGAGTGAAATCGATTTCACTCCTGGGGAAATCGATTTCCTTAAGGCGAAATTCAAAAAAATATGAGGAAGGAAGCTTGATTTGATTTTGGCACCTATTTTCTTTGACCATTTTTGTCATTGTACCAATTTTCCACCTCATCAAAATAATTCTCTTCATTAAACCCACTTAAACCCCATTTTACCACTTTTTACCATTTAATTGCCACTTTAATCACCAATTAAACACAAGCTAATTACCAAATGCAAAAAGACCAAACTACCACTACTCTTGCTCAAATGCTATAAATAGAGGCCACTACTCTCTCATTTCTCAAGCTTGGAGAGCCAAAAAATTGCTTGCAAATTCATTTCTCACCCTTTCCAAAACCCTCACCCAAAGTTCATTTTCATAAGATTAGTGAGATTCACATTGAATCTTGCTAATTTTGAACTAAGCCTCCTTCATTTCACTCTTTTCTTTGTTTGATCATCTCCAAATTTGAAAGATCTACACACCTTGTGCTTGCTCTTGAAGCTACTCCAAAATCTTTGTTCAAGAAGTGGTAATTTGCTAGATCCATGATGTAGATCTTTATTGCTTGTGTTCAATGCATCTTTGATGCTATATTGATGATATTTGCTGGTTTTGTGATGGAAATTTCGTGCTCAAGTTGATGTGTGATCATAAGGTGTTTGTATATTTGTTCAAATCAAGTTTCATGCCTTTAAATGCTGTTTTTGCTGAAATTTACACTGAGGAAATCGATTTCCTTAAGGCTGAAATCGATTTCCTGCTGAACGTAACTTGTTTTTTTTGAAAACTGCACTATGGAAATCGATTTCCACCTGCATGAAATCGATTTCCAGCAGGCAGAATGTGGTTTTTTGCCTTTTTTATGCTTGTTTTGGTTTCCTACTTCCTCCACTTCATTAATATCATTGGATCTTGGGTGTTGATAGGTTTGAAATGACCTAATCCATCAAGATGGATGAATGATATTAATGATAGTGTGAGTTGATTATCTTTATGCATTTTATCTTCTTCTTCTCCTTTTTTTTCTTTTGATCGATGAAAGTCTTAATACTTTGAGAATTCTTATGGATTCTTAGTAAAGACTAGATCGTTACCTATTTTCTTTTCGTGCGGTATTGCTTTCGGAAGGCGATCTATATATCGTTCTTTTCGCATGCATTAGCACATAAAGTTTTGACCGGCCTCGTTGTAGTGTGATTTCTACATAAATCACTTGGCGATCTGCTTAACATAGCGCAATATTTCGTGTCCCGAATAAAAAGATCCAACATGGAAGAGAATTGTATGCGGTTGATTTATGACTTATGGAAATTTATCGTGTAGTCGCTATGATTTTATCAAGCTTCTGATAAGTTTCTATTGAATTTAAATCCGAGTACATCCTTCACTCACCATAGATCTTCCTACTAACTTTGATAACATACTTGACAAGTTTCAAGATGGTTATCTTTAACATCTAACAACTAACTTTAATTTCCGTACCTTTATTATATTGCTCTTTATATTTCTCGCTTTATCGCTTTATTTGTATCATTTCATCATATTTACATTCCGCCATTTTCTCTTTGTCCATTTGGACGTTTATAATTCCGCTATTTTCTCTTTGTCCACTTGAACATATGTTTATGCTTCCGCTATTTTTCTTATGTCCACTTGGACCATACTTTACTTTTATGCTAAAACACTAATAAACAACCAAAATCTAAAAAACACATAAGGCTCTCTTTGGACTATTGGTTACTATCCCTAGCATTTTGGAGATTCGGACTTATGGACCTAGTGCCTCTGGACTCTTATTCTGTTATTACTCTGTGATTATTCTGTCTGTCTGGCATTGGATTGTTGTCTGTTTGTGTGTGCAGGTATTTCCTTGAAAGCCCTTGATGGTTAATTCCAAGGCATTGAGATAAGGATTTTACCCGAAAACAGCCGTTACTCTGCCCGATTTTCGTCAGAATTTTAATGTGCTTAATAAAAAGTGGTGCTAAGACAATAAGTTCATCTGGATCCCCCAAGTGTTAATGTGTTGGTATTGATAATTCCAAAGGATGGGAAATCTTCCTTGACTCATAATGTCAAGTGTTGGCTTCTTATTTCGGTTAGACCGTTCTTTTCCTTAGCTTTTATTTTACGCAATAGGATAGCCTCTTCATCTCCTCCCATTCTTAAATTTTCAAAATCTTCTCCCTTTTTTCAAAAACCTTCTTATGTTTGCGACCTTTTCAAAACCTTTTTCTCAAAAATATCTTTCGCCCTTAGTGGCTTTTCTTCAAAAGTTTAGACACCGTTAATTGTCGAAACGAGTGGTTATACCCCACGATTTTGAAATTGATTGATATAATGAGATCTTTTCCGCGTGAGAGAGCTAGTGGCATACTCGTTGATTTTATCCGAGTTAGAGCCCTTCTTTCATTTGCGATGCAAAGAACTCATTTGTTCTCATGCTCAAGATCAATGGCTGAGTATTTCTCTCCGACGACGATAAAGTGTTTATTCATTCTTTAAAATGTTTTCCCAAAAAAGCGGAACTACATTAGCTCTGACTTCTCCATTGCACCGAGGAGGTATGTAGGCCCAAAGCTAAACGCTTTGCCGAGCTTATTTTAAAAATAAAACAAACCCTTTTTTTTAGCACACACACATACAGATTTTCAAAAAGGTTCCTGTGGAATACCACAGATATGAGGGGTGCTTTAAACCTTCCCCTCATATAATCAACACCCGTACCTGAGATCTCTTTCTTGTTTTAAAAACAAAACTTTGGGTTTTACGTTCTTTTCCCTTTTCCTTTGAAAAAATAAAGCGCGGTGGCGATTTCAAACGGAATATTGATTCGAGTCAATCCCATGGCTTCGATATCAGATTTTCCCCGCTACAGTGATCTGCACATGTTTATGTTTTGTTTTCAGTATGCAATTATGATTGTGCTTTTGTTTTATGCAAGAATATTATTTGTCATTTTGAAAAAGTGAATGCAAGAACGAGACAATGTTTTCAATACCAAATGCAAACGATAATTTTATTAATAAACTCAACTTTGAAAGTAAATGGGGCCCTTACAAACCAACTCTATGCTTCGGGCGAGGCATGAGCGACATTGTTCTTTATTAATTGAAAGGGAAATAAAACACACGACAAAACAAATTACTTTGAAACATAAACTATCTCCGGTATCTCCAGGCTTGTCCAATTTTGGAGCTGTTCTCCTGGTCTAATCATTCGGATGAAGTTGGATGTACCCTCCATGCTAGATATCATGGATACGTGCTCATATCCGCCTGTGACGAAAGTTTGCGCGATCGGAGGGAATCGTTGCTCTTCCTTTGCAGCCTTCTTTGTTGGTTGGTATCCTAGCCCCAGACGATCTCTTTTCTCTTGCACTTATGGGACTTTGCCCCAGCCTTCCATCTTCGTGTCTTGTAGGTCTCTCCAGGATGTTACCGCCCTTCGCATTTTCTCAATTGGTAGCGTGACAGGAGTTGCGATCTCCAGTGCTTGGAACGAAGTCTCTAATGCCTTTTCTCCAGCCTCAATGTATCGGTATGAGTCCAGATTGCTGACAAATATGTCCTCCTCCCCATTGACGGTCACTATAGAGTTTCCATCCACAAATTTTACTTTCTGATGCAGAGTAGAGGTAACTGCCCCAGCAGCATGGATCCAGGGACGTCCCAATAAGCAGGTATACGCAGGTTCAATCTCCATTACTTGGAAATTGATGCAGAATGTATGGGGACCAACTACTATGGGGAGGTCCACTTCTCCGAATACTGGACTTTGTGACCCATCGAAGGCTTTGACCACCAGGCGACTTGGTCTAACTACCAAACCTTCCAAGGCTATTTTGTCGAGAGTGGCCTTTGGCATCACGTTTAATGATGACCCTGTGTCAATTAGAACCCTAGACAGATGAGCTTTCCCACATTGTATGGAGATATGCAGGGCTTTGTTATGCTCTTTCCCTTGTGAGGGTAGCTCATGTTCGCTAAAACTTAAACATGCCCCAGCAGTAAGATTAGCCACCATTCCATCAAATTGATTTACAGTGATGTCCTTAGCTACGTGGGCAGCGCTCAAGATCTTCATCAAGGTGTCTCGGTGTTTTTCTGAATGTATTAACAGCGAGAGGAGTGAGATCCTGGACGGAGTTTGGTGCAACTGGTCCACTACTTTATAATCACTTCTCTTGATTAACGCCAAAAACTCCTCAGCATCTTTGTTAGTGGTCTCTTTGTCCTTGGCTGCGCCTTTTTCTGTCGGGACCACAGTAGCTTGATCACTTGCTTGTGCTAGGTTCTCATTTGGTTTTGCAGTATTAAATATGCGACCACTACGAGTCATGCCCCCAGGCCCAACGATGTTTGTCACATCGGTATTAGTATTAGACTCATATTCCCAAGGGACCGCTTTCATTTTGTCCACAGGATATGGATCTCTGACTGGGATGATCCTGGTGTGTACCTGCGTAGGTATCAGCAATGGTGCCTTGGCGTAGGGAATGATTAATGTCTTCCTTGCCCCTTTCCTAGGTATTATCAATGGTTCATTCCTCTCCAGCATGGCCACATATTCCTCTTCGGGATGTTCCTTAAATTGAATTACCCCTTGATCCACAAGTCTTTGCAGGGTTTTCTTAAAGGCTTCGTTATGTTCTAGGATGAACCCCTTTGCAAGTAGATACCTCTTAAGGGCATCTATGGGGAAGCTCCGTTGTTGAACAAACTCTTGCTCAGTGACTACCTCTATTGCATTGACTGTGCCATCATGGCGAGGCATGGGATTTGTCTTCACGTTAGGTTTGTCAAAAGCAATTTCCCCTGACTCTATTAGGTCTTGAACCTTGTGTCTGAAAGCCCAGCATTTTTCTAATGTGTGTCCGGGAGAATTGGCGTGAAATTCACACCTTTCATTAGGGTTGAACCTGGGTGGAACCTTTCCTGGAGGCAGAGGTGGCATAGGCCTGAGTTCTACCAATGACTCGCTCAGCAGGTATTTTAGTATTTCACTTCTAGAAGTGGGCAAAGGGTCGAATTTCCTCGGAGGGCCTTGGAATCTGCTTTGTTGAGGTGGGTATGTCGTAGGAGGTCTAAACTCTTGGTGCACTACTGCATTGGTCTCCCCTTCCTTCTTTTTAGCGAAGGTTGAGGTGGGCCTCTTTGAGTGATAAGAGTTAGGTGTTGTTCCTTGTATTTTCCCATTTTTGATTCCGTCCTCAATTCTTTCTCCGATAACCACTAGATCTGAGAATCCCGAAGATACACTTCCGATCATCTTATCGTAGTATGGTCCTTGCAGAGTTCTCATAAACATGTCAACCAGCTCCTTTTCCAATAATAGAGGTTGGACTCTGGACGCCATTTCTCGCCATCTTTGGGCGTATTCCTTGAATGATTCTTCCTTTTTCTGAGATAAATTTTGCAGTTGCATCCGATTGGGGGCCATATCCAGATTGTACTTGTATTGCTTTAGGAACGTATTAGCAAGGTCGTTCCAGCTTCTGATATGTGTTTTTTCCAATTGCATGTACCACTCTACAGATGCCCCACTCAGACTGTCTTGGAAGAAATGCATCATTAGCTTTTGGTCATTGGCATAAGCAGCCATCTTCCTGACGTACATGCGTAGATGACTCCTAGGGCATGTAAGTCCTTTGTATTTCTCGAAGTTGGGTACCTTGAATTTATGAGGAATAGTCAAATCTGGCACCAAGCTCATTTCGTAGGTATCCACATCAAAGACATCGTATCCTTCTACTGCTTTCAGCCTTTCCTCCAGCGCCTTGATTTGTCCATTATTTCAAGCACTTTCCTCAGAATCAGCTTGGGTTTGCTTATGTTGGGGTTCCTGGTTTGTCTCATCCACCTCACCATATTGTAAATCCACATAATCCTCATCCTTAGGCGGATTGTTAGCAGGAATGCGAACAGTGCGGGGCGCCCCCTCCTTCTGAGTGACAGGAATGAATCCTTCATGGGAAGCTTCTCCCTCCTCATGGGTTTTGGTAACTCTCTTTGATGAGTGGGCGTTTGACTTATGAGGGTCAAAGCCTCGAACAAATCCTAACAGCGGGTTGCCGTCGTTTGGCATTTCCTCATACCGATTCCGAACTTCCCTAGCCCTTTCCTGTTCATCCTTAATGTCCTTCATGAAACTCAACATTTGAGCCATTCCTCCCTTAATCTCATCCACAGTACCTTTCAACTGGGTCACTTCTTCGCGAAGGGCGGCTTGATTCTGCTCTAGTTGTTCCATTGCTTTCTTCTTTTGAGATCTTGTCTGGATTAGCGGTTGAGTTGCAATGGTGTGACTGGAGATAAAGATAGTTTTTTTTTCTTAATGCCTTGTAATTAAATATGATATGCATGATATGAATGTTATGCTTATGCTATGTTCATGTCTTATCCACATTATTATAGTAAATATATACATTCTCCTTTTTTATTCTTTTTTTTCTTTTTTTTTTTGCATATAATTATTTGGTGAATATTATAGAAACGATGAGTAACGGAAAAGAAACACACTTTATTAAAAAGAAATACTACTCCATTGTTGGTTTACAAATGAGAAGAGAAACTGAAATTAAAAGTATTTGAAATAAAAGCCAATTAAAAGTACTTAAAGTAAAAGCAACAAGGCAATAAAATAAAGCTAAGAACGCCTTTGGATGTCTTCTTGGAACTTGTCCACCATGTCCCTACAAAGCTCCATAAACTCTTTGACTACTTCGGGAAGGATGATAGGAGATGATTCCGCTTTTGCCAAACTCTTTGGAATATCTTGAATCAAATCATTACACAAGAAGACTAGCTTATCATAATCATCACGACATTTCTCATAGTCTTCAAGCATCTTAGGAACCATGCTCACATGCTCATTCGCCGTAGAAACAATTGTGTAGATTCTTTTCCAATGGTCTCTTTCGTTCAAGGCTGCCTCGTGTATCTCTTTTTCTCTCATGAACACTTCCCAAAGTGATACCATGGCTTGATATGCTCTATTATATTCACCGGTGCGCTGTAAAAGTGCTTCTTCCGTGGTTAATCTCTTTGCGCGCTCTTGTTGTCCAGAATTGCGAGCTTCTTGAAGATCATATTTGAGGTTTCTTATTTCCTCTTCTTGATCCTTAGTCCTATCAGTCAATTCAAAGACTACAGCTTCTAGATTTTTCTCGGATTCTGCTTTGTCATGGGAAGCTTTCTCATAGCGCCTTCTCCACCTTGCAACTTCCATATCCGCTTGTTCCAATTTCTCATCATAAGCCTCTAAATTAAAGTTAGCACTTAGATATCCTTCAGTTGCACGTTTCCTTTTACTCCTTTGTCTATCATTCTCCTCCTTCATTGCTTGAAGTTCTTGATTCTTTTCTTTAAGGTCAAAGCGTAGTTGGCTCCTTTCGTTGGTAAGTTGATGCAAATCAAGTTCTAATTTCTCTTTTTCTTTTCGGGACGCCTCTAGGGCAGCCTTGATCCCTTCTATCTCTTCGATGGATAGAGGAACAAGATTAGGAGAATCAGGCTTGTATGCGGGATCCACAACAAAAGGAAGCAAGATCTTTCCAACTCTCTCTTGAACCCATGCAGTGTAAGGTGCTTTAGCAATTACATTCTTTGGCCCAAAGTACTTTCTTTGAACATGACTCCAAGCTTGAATTACTTTCTTCAATGTCCTTGGTTCTCCTTTCCCATTGTCATGCAAGATTAATTCTTCTATTTGTTGTTTGGAAGGCTCACCATCCATAGAATGACCTAATTGACGTAATGCTAAAACGGGGTTATAATTAATACAACCAAGAGTCCCCATTAATGGCACATTTTTGAATTCTCCGCATTTGTAGATAATCCTATCAGAATTTAATTTCTTTGCATACCATAGAATAGAGTCCGCTTTAAGAGCCCTTAGCTTTTGAGCCCAATCATTTCTAGTCAATTCTTTGATAAAACAACTAGCTTTGTAGAGATGAGAAGTCAACCAAGAATATAGCAAGTGGACACAACAAAATAGCATTCCTCTCTTCTTTTCATACTTCGTATGGATAGCATAATAAATATTAGCGAGGATAGTCGGAGTCGGATCTTTTCCATAAATCCTAAAAGAGGTGAAAGCATGAATGGCGGTAGGATCAATATAATCAATATTTTTTGGCAACAAAACAACACCAAAAACCAAAAGAGCTAACATATGTCCACAAATGTCCCATTGTTTCTTTTGAGCATATATTAAAGCTTGATTTTCTAAATAAGATCTCTTGATCCCATGCACATCTCCATCCGTTTTGTAATTAGACTTCAATTCCGTATCGGATATTCCCAAAGCCTATGCCAAATCTGAAAAATCAACTTCTTTACCTGCACCAGTATAGAATTCTTTTTTAATTTTTGAGAAACCCAACACAGCATCCACCTCTTCCAAAGTCGGAGCCAACTGAAAATCCTGAAAAGTGAAACATCTAAGCGGCGGATCATAGAATTGGACCAATGCGGTAATAGCTTCCTCTTGTACTTTCACCTTTAGCAAGTCCAAAATATTCCCATAGCGAATTACAAACCTATCCAAAGCACCTGATGGCAATTTTTCTTTGATTATTTTCAATTTCTTGATGTCTGGAGTAGAAACTGTAAGGTGGACAATGGTCTTCTTAGTACTCATCCTTCCTACACATTCACCAAATAGAATATATTTTTATATTTATATTATATTTTTTATTTACTATATTTTTGTGGATAAGTCATGATAGAATGTAAATGATGTATGATGCATGCAAACACAAGGATATAGCAACAAACAAACCAAAACAAAAAAAACAAATCATACAAGACAAAAATACAAATTAGATCATAATATTTCAAGAAATCCAGGTTCATAGGTTCGACGTAGCGGCTCTCGGGAGCCAACCTTTATATAAGGGGGGTTCTAGAAGGTCTCATGGGGTCGTTCGTAGCCTCCGAGACTTTTTGTCTCTTCGGATTTTAGAACAACTCATTTTATCCATGAGGTTCGAATTTTTGGGGTAGGTTCTCGGAGAGATCAGCCAAGTATCCAGTCCTGCCCTCAACAAAGTCAAGCCTCGTTTTGGACATTTCCGAATACTCAACCCACTCCGAGTGGAGTTATCAATGAGACTCGTAGGCGATTCGATTCCCCCCTGATCTCAGAGTTAACTCCCACACTTAGGGTTTAACATAACATAAAAACAGCAATGCATATATAATCAAACATTTAAAAAATAAAATATTCATAAAAAACCAATGAAAACAAAACAAATAATTAAAATATTTATTGTAAAGATGAACTTCCCCCAAACCCTAAAAATGGCAAGTTTGCCAAACCCTAAAATGCGCCAAACCTAAACCCTGCCAAAACCTATAGGAGCATAGTATTCACTAATAGGTTGTCCCCAGCAGAGTCGCCAGCTGTAGCAACCTGCCCTAAAAATTATGACTTTTAGAGTCGCCACCTATTCTGAAGGGTGAATAGGAAACCCTACGCAGTATAGAGATCAGGGTAAGATACTATATTCAGGTCGAGGGAAGGTGTTAGGCACCCTCAACCCTTTCCTAAAGTTTTGAGCCTAAGTTAACAGTTTTATGGCTAAGAGTATTAAGGTAAGGTTTATGCTTTCGAGGGTTAAATAATTAAGGGAAATGAATCGGGAAAAAATGAGATTTAGGGGGAAGGGGACTCGCCTTGGTTATCCAAGTGCCTACGTATCTCCTTAGGGAGAATCAGAGTCAACGTAGTTCGGGGAAGAGTTGTACGCCCTTAAGGTTGTAATTTGATTTGATATGGTTTTAGAGGCTTTTGAATAGCCTATCGTAGTTATGATAATCCGTAGTTTGATATTCGTGGTTTTGAAAAGTGTTTTAGGAGTGGGCGTACAACCCTGATTTTGTACTATTAACCGCAATGATCAATAGATTCGATCACCATAGTTAAAAGATTTGAAATTGCATCACTACCAATTTTAATCGATTGATTCGATTATCACTAATAATGAATTAAGGTATTTTTTTTAATAATGTTTAATAATTAATTTGTATCGTTACCCCTCATAATCGATTAATTCGATTAAAAAGAATAACGAATTAGAATAAGAACAATAGAAAGATTAATCATCGCGACTAATAAGATAGTCGAAACCATTTAATCACATAGAAATCAATTATATTTTAATAAAATAACATTTTAATTAAAATTCATTATTGACCATAGCGATTAATTAATTTAATCGGAACGAACAACAAATTAGAATTTTTTAACATAAATATTATATACTTATTTTATTTGTAAAAAAAAAATAATTCTTATAATTAATTATATTAAAAAAGTATTTTAATTAAAATAAACAAACAATTAAGATTTTTTTTGCTTATTAGGGTTCAGGATCCAGTGTGGTCATTATGAGGGTTCATGGTATGGGTACTAATTTTAAAACGCATTAGATCTGGCTGAATAGGTATCCTGGGGTTCAGATCCGGAAGCGCATGGTAATCTACATAGCACAGCGTACACTGGATCAAGAAACAAGGTTTTTTATGAAAAATAATGTTGGAGGGAGGGCTCGAACCTGTGACCCTCCACTCCCATACGCGCCCCTTAACCAATCCAACCAAACCATTCATTTGTTTACCCTGCGCGCTTATTATAATATATGTGAAAACATGAACAGACAATGGCAAACGCGCGCGTAATTCAAATGGCCCAATAGTGTGGTGCCACATCCTCGTCTTCCCCAAGAAGACACAAGAACCTGCAAAAAATTTACTACGACCTAGCTGCGGATCTTTCGTAGCAAACCAGACTACCAGAAATAGCGAATAGCTCCTACACGTAAATAAATATGGCGCAACCCTATCATTCTCTTCGTCCTCACCATGCGAATCTAATCATACAAATTTTATGGTCTAATTTTACCCTAACAGAAAAACCCCAATTAAACCCTAAAAAGCTTAAATCGGTCATTCATGGCAAAACACGATTAAGGCATGCAAACTCCACAAAACAAGTCCAGAAACGATCGATGCATTGAACCAAACAACAATATGCAATTAAATTTTAATATGGATGCTTGTATTGTCCAGATCGAAGAGGTTTTTGAAGTGACTTACCTTGGCAAATATGAGGTAATTCTGGGGGTGCTGATGAAGCGTATTGATCCAGACACGTTCCAAATCCTTCAGTGAATCCTTTGCAATCTTCAATTCTTGTTAAAAGCCTCAAATTCTCTAAAACTGAATTCAAGCTCTTTGGTGATTTTTTTGTTCTTGCAAGTATGCCTCTCTCTCAATTTTTTTCGTCCCCTAATCCCATGCTTTATGTTCAGTACTTATAGGGGAATGAATTAGGTTTAGAAAAGAGCCCAAGAATCCCTTGAATCCTATCTTGCCATGTTTGAGAAATTTGATTTATTCTTGATTCATAAGTTACTATATTTGGCCAAAACCTCACTTATTCTTTCTCAATCCAATTGTCACGAAAATTGCAATATATTTTGTCATTAATATTGATTGGAATCAATCAATATATCTTCCTTACCAAAATATTTGATTTTTAATCTTAATTAAATCATTAAAATGAAATAAAAAATCATATTAAATCAAATATAATGCTAATTTTCGTGGCAAATGATTTTGGGCATGCTAATGGCTTGTGGACCAAGTTTGTATCATAAAACCATAGGCCCATTTGCAAAAAAATTCAATTTGAACCTTCTTTTTCGCATTTGGTCCTCCAAAATCACCCAACTTTGATCAAACATATCTCACTCAATTTTTAAGCTATGAGGGAGTTCTAATACTTTTTGGAAACCTCAAAGTGTCCTCTACAAGCCACTTTAGAACATATTTTTCATTTGGAGCTTTTATCTTGATCATATTCTTTTTGACAAAAAACTGCTTTTGAAGGATGCTTGAAAAGGACATGTAATCTTTTGCATCATACCTCTTAAATGAAGCATTTCTAGCCCTGGCTTGTGAGAGACAAAATTGTAGAGAATCCATTTTCCTTCAAAATAGGCTTTGAGTGGGGAATTTTTCATGTTCCATATGAAAGTTAAGCCCAGTCAAAGTTGGATTGACTTTCTCCTAAAGAAACCCTAATTTGAACCTTTTGTATTTGTTCATCTCTGAGTTTCTATTAATGGAATCATGATCAAGCTTTGATCAAATGATGGATATGCACCTCTATACTTGAGGTTTGACCAATGATCATAGGTTTGAATCATGCTTTGATTATAGTTGACCTTCAGGTTTGGATCAGTTGACTGTGGATCTTGGGATTATTTGAGCAGGTAACCTTTGGAGTTGTGCCTTGACTTTTGCCATGGAGTTGCATTAGATCACTATAAATCATATACCTTTGATTGAGAGCCCTATCTTATTGATTCTCCTAAGAGAAACTCAAATCCTAGCTTTAGGGACCTTTGCTCAAGAGAATGACTTGATGAATCTCCCGAGCTTTTGAATAATTATGACTGAACTATGTAAGGCAAATTTTGGGGTATGACACCGTGTTCGTTGATTTGTGTTGTGATGTATCGCGATGTTATGTGGATTGATTGTGTTGGTTGGTATTGTTGATCTGTTGTGTGATATGTTGCGATATGGCGATGCGACTATTCTGGTGAATATTGTGAAGTGCAGGAAAGAAAGTGACGATAAATTACCTTTAATTATTGGTAATATTTGTGATATAGGCATATGCCTCGTGATGATTTTTATGGTGAATATATTTGTGATGTTGTATTCATCGAGTCACATGAATTGCATCTTGTGATGGCCTGAATTCGCAAACTGTGACGAAGGCTTATGCCTGTTTGAATGCCTCTAATAATTGGCGATGGGGGTTGAAGCCCTGGGTACCACATGCATGTGCATTTGTTAGAGTCGCATTTCATTTTGTATGTTTCTGAGTTTGTGTGATTTGATGTATGAACGTATGCGTCGTGACTTGAATATGAATTCTTGTGTTATATTTTGACGTATGTCGTTGTGATTGAAATAGCGAAGTAAATTAGATGGTAACCATTATACCGCATAGTGATGAATGTTATAACTTGAACCTGAATATATACTGTTTATCATAACTTTGTTTATATGGTTTGATATCTCACCCCTTTTGTTTGTTTCACCGTTACCTTTATACTGGTAACGTGCAAGTAATTGCAGTGATGAAGATTTAGTTGCCGCGAGTCGAGTCAGTGTTGTCGCTCTGATACATAGCACTCGGGGGGGTGAACGCTTGATATTTAATTGTTGTTGTTCCTTTAGTTTTTGAAGTTTATGTCGATTTTGTCGAATACTTTTTAAGTTGAATTTGTTTTAGTTGCACAAAAGATGTTAAGAGATTTGAAGTTGAGTTTGTAGATTCCGCTACTTATTAATGAAAAGTTTTTTCATTTTAAAAGGTTGAATTATGTTGTTATCGTTCATCCAAACTATGTGTTATGTATCTATGTTATATGTGATTAATATGTCGTTGTTTTAAGAAGTAAATGTGACATCTCATTTGTTGATAAAATTTTGTATAACTCTGATTTTCATTATAATTATCGAATATTCGTTGGGTAGAATTGGGGTGTTACATTAAACGACTTAATATATATACATATAATAATTATCATACATATACGAATACAAAACAAACTACGATGACTACCTAACGATATCTTCCCAATGACTAATGTGACCCGCATATGCTGATTCTCATATTTTTGCATTATCAGTACAATTTTGTCTCCAACAGTCAGTGACAGAAGGCAATGGGCAATCAAGTTTTAACTTTACCTGAACCCAATTATTGTTGTTGACAAAACCCATAACAATGATTTTATGTCGGCTCTTAGACATAGGTGGAGCTAAGGCAAGAGGGAAAAATGTGATGTTAAGTCTTTTGGAAAGAGAGGCAAATATGACACAGTATCTAGAAGCAATAGGGTAACCCATATCATGAATTATCGTCCATTTATTCATATCGTGCACACCCAAGTGTTCAACTTGTAATGCATTTCTAACTATAGAAATTGTGTCATAGATCGACTAGGAAAATAATTGAGACTATTGATGAAGTTGAGCATCTAACTACGTCTGAATCAAAGGACATGACTTTTGGCCCCATCCAAGTAAACATGTAATACCACGGAAACCATGATATCCATAATCATCGACATCAATAATGTCATCGATGTATATATGCAGGAAACCAAGAAACGGGGACAAGTAAAGATCTCTTGAAGATGCAATGGGTGGTTGACTGCCAATCGACATACTTGATGATTGACTTCCTTTTGGGTTTTTGCATTATCTCTTTGTAGTTTGACTCCCATGCGAGCCCTCCCCGTACTCCCATTGGCTAGGATCATGATGCACATCACTATTTTGACTTTTCCTACTCTTCTTAACTCCCATATTTTGCTTATACTTCACCGACGGTGGACACATTGAAGTTATGGATGGATGTGTTAGTTCACGAACCTTCTTCTTCAACACCCTCTGACCTACAGTATCCAAAGAATGAACATATATCTTCAAGTATTCACACTCTACTTCTAAATAACACTTTATACCACTCTCATCATGATTGACCTCATGTTCTGTAATGTGCAATTTCATCCAAAATACATGAATTGAGTCTAAAGGAACATGATTTCCTAGTATTTGAAAACCGGAAAGATGACACGGACACGGTAACCCATGTGTTGTTCTAATGAAGCAACCACATATTTCTTAGCTTGAACTAATAAGTTTTACCCTTTCTAATTCCTTTCCAATGAGTTGTATACATTGTCTTGAGACAAAACCGTGCAAGTTGGCATAGAATGGAGTATTATACTGATGCTCAATAATGACAATACTTTTTTGAAATGACACTCTGATTGAACACAGTTGCAACTTCAACATGATGTCCACAATATCCCAACTTCGGCCTAAATCTCCCCGGCTTGAGGTCAACGTGTTTTTTAGTCTCCAATGAGCATACCCCATCCTAAAAAACCAAATATATAAATTGTTAGAACATAGTTTGGTTCTAATCACATCTTAGTGTTTTGATGATAACAAGCAAATAAATTTTGTATAAGTAAACATGGTACTCTAATTATATGTTTCTCATTTCAGAAGATGTTCTAATACAAGTACCATCAAAACATGAATATTTTGCAAAGCTAAACAAACGCTGAAAGGAAAAGCTGCTGAAAGTTCTAATAAAGCAACTTCTGAATGCTCCAACCGCTGTAGACAAACTCTATTAGAAGTTATATTCAAGTCAGAACAGAAGTTACGAACAGATGCAAAGTTCTGAATCAAGATAAGATACCGTTAAAAACATAATGATTAAAAAGACGGCTGAAGCTCTCAAATGGAATAATTCCCAAGGTTGATTGAAGAAGCAACGCACATGCAGCTCGTTAGATAAACAAAAACAAAAAGCAAACATGCAAGCATTTAACGCTCTCTTCAAAGATCAAGATAATAGACAAATTTTTGAAGCTATATATAGAAGAATCCTTCAAAAGAAAAATATAACGATGATACACAAAAGTTGAACAAAGAAGAGGAGAGCTTACAAGAGAAGTGTGGAGTAACAATGAACAAAAACAAAGTGAACTCTTAAGCTGCTGAAAATATTTTTACATTCTGAGTTCATACTCCTTGTACGAAAACTTAGTGAAAAATCACAGTTGTGATTAAAGCTTACTAGAAGCAACTTGAATCACTCTTACTTGAAGTTAGTTTGTAATTGTTCCTTGAGAGACCAGTTGGGTCAGATTTCTCAAGATGGCTAGGACTAGTTAAGTCTTAGAGGTGTTAGTCACGACGGTTGGTTGTGCATTGTATTGTTAGTCACGACAGTTGGTTGTGCATTGTATTATTAGTCACGACAGTTGGTTGTGCATTCTATTGTTAGTCACAAGAGTTGGTTGTGCATTTGTTATCAGTTTTGATTATAGTGGATTAAGTCCTCGATTGAGAGAGGCGAAATCACCTTGGCGGGTGGACTGTAGTAGTTTAAGTTGCAAACGAACAAGGATAAAAATAATTGTGTTTTGTCTATTGGTGTTGCGAACGAAAAAAGGAAAAACTTATTCAACCCCCCTTCTAAGTGTTTTCTAAACCTTCAATTGGCATCAAAGCTCTTGGTTCTGGGTGCAAACACTTAACCATGTCAGAAAAACATCCAGAAGGAAAACACTATGGCAACTGATCAAAGCAACAACAACTACAAAAAACCTCCGGTCTTTAATGGAGAAGATTTTGAATACTGGAAAGATAGACTAGAAAGTTTCTTTCTAGATCAAGATGCTAACTTATGGGATGTGGTCTTAGATGGCTACATACATCCAGTTGATGAAGAAGGAAATAAGATTGATAGAAACATCATGACCAAACAACAAAAGGTAGATTTCAAAAATCATCACAAAGCTAGAAATATTCTGCTCAATGCTATCTCAAAACAAGAGTATGAAAAAATCACGAATAGAGATACTGCACATAACATGTTTGAGTCTCTCAAAATGACTCATGAAGGCAATGCTCAAGTAAAAGAGACTAAAGCTCTGGCTCTCATTCAGAAGTACGAAGCTTTCAAAATGGAAGAAAATGAGTCCATTGAAACAATGTTCTCAAGATTTCAAACGTTGACGGCCGACCTAAGAGTTCTGAACAAAGGATACACCAAAGCAGACCATGTCCAGAAAATCATCAGAAGTTTACCTAGGAGATGGGCACCAATGGTCACTGCATTCAAAGTTTCAAAAGATTTGAACAGTTTATCCTTAAAAGAACTCATCAGTGCACTAAGAAGTCACGAGATAGAACTTGATGAACATGAGCCTCAAAAGACAGGTAAGTCTGTTGCTCTTAAATCTACTAAAAATTACGAAGCTAACGCTTTTCAAGTTAAAGAAGAAAGCTCTGAGGACTCTTCTTCAGAAGAAGAAGATGAGTTATCTCTTCTTTCAAAAAGGATAAACCGAATGTGGAAGCACAAACAAAAGAAATTCAGAAACTACAAAAGATCAGAAGATAAAGCATAATCTTCTGGACGTAAAAAGTCAAGCAAAAGAAGTGTCGTCTACTATGAATGTAAAGAACCAGGACACTACAGAAATGATTGTCCTAAGTTACAAAAAGAAAAGCCAAAGAACAAATTTGAAAATAAAAAAGGTCGGATGACTACCTGGGATGATTCAGAATCTTCTGAAGATGAATCTAGCTTAGAAGATGAACATGCCAACTTAGCTTTTATGGCTACCAAAGCAGATGACTCTGACACTGAGTCAGAATCTGAAGAGGTATTCTCTGAACTTACTAGATCTGAACTTGTAAAAAGTTTGTCAGGACTTCTTGATAACTACAGTCAACTCAAAATCAAATACAAGAAATTTGAGAAGAATCTTGTATCTGAAATTAAGGAACTTAAAGAAGAAAACTCTGATCTTAAGGAAAATAATGTCAAACTCAAAGAAGAGTTACATAAATCTCAAAAAGTTTCTATTTCTGAAACTGCTTCAAGTTCGAAAAATATTCTTACGGAATATGATTCTAGCTTTCAAAAATTTCTTGCTAAAAGCATAGATAGAAGCAAAATGGCTTCAATGATCTATGGTGTAAGTAGAAACAATAGAATTGGATATGAAACTCACGAAGGGAAAGAAACATACCTACCTAAACCTATTGATGAAATGAATATCACATATAAACCACTGCTCAAACAATTTAGCTTTGGTCACACACATGATATCAAATACACATTTGACTCTGAAAATTTTCATGCCAAACCAAAGTTCAAATAGAACTTTATAAACTCTAACCAAAGAGGACCCAAACAGGTGTGGGTACCTAAGGAGAAAATAATTTATGTTTCAGATGTCCTTCACAGCAAAGTTGAAACACAAGTCATGGTACCTAGACTCTGGATGCTCGCGACATGTGACGGGAAGAAAGTCCATGTTCCAAAGTCTGGAGCATAAATATGGCGGGGACGTTAGATTTGGAGGTAATAAAAAAGGAAACATTATTGATTTCGGAACCATTGGTAACGGTAACTCTCCCTCCATAACTAATGTTTTATTAGTAGAAGGATTAGCACATAACTTGTTATCCATAAGTCAATTAAGTGACAACGGCTATGACATTATCTTTAATCAAAAATCATGTAAAGCTGTAAGTCAGAAAGATGGATCAATCCTATTTACTGGCAAGAGAAAGAACAACATTTATAAAATTGATCTTTCTGATCTTAAATCTCAGAAAGTAACTTGTCTTCTATCTGTTCACTATGAGCAATGAGTTTGGCACAAAAGATTGGGACATGTTAACATGAGGAGAATATCAAAGCTTAACCAACTCAATTTGGTTAGATGTCTTCCCAATCTGAAGTACAACTCAGAAGCTCTATGTGAAGCATGTCGGAAGGGAAAGTTCTCAAAACCTTCTTTTAAATCAAAGAATGTTGTCTCTTCCTCTAGGCCATTAGAACTTCTACATATTGATTTATTTGGTCCAGTGAAAACTGCATCAATTAAAGGCAAGAAGTATGGATTGGTGATTGTTGATGACTATAGTAGGTGGACATGGGTTAAATTTCTAAAACACAAGGATGAGTCACATTCTATGTTTGTTGACTTCTGTAACCAAGTTCAAAGCGAACAACAGTTTAGTATCATTAAGGTTAGAAGTGATCATGGTGGAGAATTCGAGAACAATCTCTTTGAAAATTTCTTTAACGAAAACGAAATCTCTCATGATTTCTCTTGTCTTAGAACTCCTCAACAAAATGGATTGGTTGAAAGAAAGAATAGGACATTGCAAGAAATGGCTAGAACCATGATCAATGAAACCAATATGGCTAAATATTTCTAGGCAAAAGCAGTAAACACAGCGTGTTATATTCAAAATAGAATCTCTATAAGACCTATTCTTGAAAAGACTCCTTATGAATTGTGGAAGAATAGAAAACCCAACATTTCATATTTCCATCCTTTTGGATGTACTTGTTATATTTTGAATACTAAAGAACATCTGAACAAGTTTGATTATAAGGCACAAAAGTGCTTTATGCTTGGATACTCTGAACGTTCAAAAGGTTATAGAGTATACAATACATAAACTCTGATTGTTGAATAATCAATCAATGTTAGATTTGATGATAAGTTTGGCCATCAAAAGCCAACGCAAGTTAAAAATTTTGCAGGTATGGAAGTTCTACCTACAAACTCTAAAGACTCAGAAGCAAAGGACAATTCCGAAGATCCTAAAACTACAACATCTATGGATAATCTGAGAAACTCATAAGAACACTCACTCAAAAGATCTTCTAGACTCAACACAGCTCATCCAGAAGATGTCATACTTTGAAAGAAAGATGACCCCATCAGAACTAAATCATTTCTCAGAAACAACGAAGAATCACTAGTTGGATTGATTTCTATGGTGGAACCAACTTCTATAGATGAAGCTCTTCAAGATACTAATTGGATTATTGTTATGCAAGAAGAACTAAATCAGTTTACAAGAAATGATGTATGGGATCTAGCTCCAATACCTGACGGATTCAATATCATTGGGAAGTAAAATTATTCAGAAACATCTGGCATACTTGGTTCAGAAGTTCACTTCTAATATGGTTCAAAAGTTCACAACATAAAAACATTGTATCACACTAACCCTAGGATTTAGCACGTGTTCAAATCTCTGAAGGGTCACACATGCAAGTTATAGTGACAAAATCCCTAGGTAACTGTTCCAATCTTTTCAAATCACGCTATCTCTCTCTAACTGTCAAAATCAATTAATGCTAAGTAATAATTGCTTTTAATTCGTTGTTTTCCTTTTCAATGCACTCGCTCTGCGTTTATCTATATCTACAACTGTTTCTCTCTTCGCAATTCCTATATCTCTCTCCATCCGTTTTTTAACTCTCTCTATATATCCTCATTTTTTCTTGCCACTCCACTGTTTCCTTCCTCCTCAATGGATTTCCAACCATGTCTCACTGTTATCAAAGAACAATTCATAGGACTTGTTGAAAGAAATGAGTATTTCATGGAACTTTTGGAGACACAAGGATGGTTTAACTATGTCGTCCTTCTCCGCGGTCCAGTCTTCACCAATCTAGTGAAAACCTTTTGGATAAGAGCATCTGTCAGTGATGAAAACCGCAACATCACGGCCAACATCCATATCATCCCTTTTATTATCACCGAAGAATCCATCACTGAAATGATTGGATATGCTCCTAACCTGTTCGATGTCTGTCTCGCTGTAACACCCGTATATTTTAATTTTTAATTTAAATGGAAATTTAATTTATAATTAAAATTATTGGTGGTTTGTGGGATTTAATTGGAAGAAAGATGGTTTATAGTATTGGGCCAAGTGTGGTATTAGTAAAGAGGGGGTGCTATGTTAGTAAAGCCCTTTACTAATTAAAATGTTATTTTCACAAAAATAAGGAAAAATTGGGAGAAAGGAAAAAGGAACGTGAAAAGCAGAGCAGAGGAGATGAGGGATTGGGAAGCTGGTACGTGAAGAGGAGCAATGGAGGGAGAGACCAATCAAGAATCTTTGGCTAAGGTAAGGGGGGACTCTTCCGGTTAATATCTTTTATCGTATTATAGATAATAGGATTGATTTAGATGCATTGTTTGTGTCAATTGGTTATATGCTAGATTGGGGTTTTGGGATGATTTTGAGGGGAATTGTATGATTTGATGAATTATATGAATATATGATTGTTATGGTGATTAGATGATCCTCTTTGTGTGTTATATTTGTGTTACAACATGTATTTGGCTGAAATGGTGGTATTTGAGGTTCATGACATAATTTGGTTTGGTTTTTGGGGATTTTGGGGTAAATCATGTAATGCTGTCAAATGCGATGAAAGCTCTGACTTTTGCCAGTTCGCGCCGCGAAGGTAGGTCCGCGCCGCGAAGGCGTAGTGATTTTCTCGTTCCGCGCCGCGAACCTTTGTTTGCGCCGTGAAGGCGTGTTTTCTATTCGTTACGCGCTGCGGACTGTGGGTGGCGCCGCGTGCTGTAGCGATAATTGTTTTCTTTGAAAAATGTAAAGATGTGTAACTTTCAAACCGTAAGTCCGTTTTAGACGCCATTTTGGACGTTGTTCCTTAAATTGAATGCTCTACCACATGAAATGAATAAAACAATAATAACTGTTAGACGCTGGCCTTAGGATCTAGAGGGGGGGTGAATAGATCTTTCACAGTTTTGCGGAATTAATTGAACTTTAAGCGGAAGTGATTCTGAATCGACTCGCGTCTATTCCGAACCACTATTGAAATGATTGTATATGTGTTAAAACCACTAACCAGCTTGAGATAAACGATAAGAGAATACTCTATAGAATCAATACGTCGCTCTATTGAAAATCAATTAACTTCTTATATGATGAACGACGTTTGCAATGCAGTAATAGTGACAGAAGCAAAAACACAAACACTTGGTGATAATGATCAAATTGATAGTAATTCAATGTGTGATGAATTGTGATGTTTATACAAGTTCTTAATTCACAATTTTAACACTTGAATCGTTAATCAATTTGCAATTATAACCAATTATGAACAGAACTTAAATGAAAAGATAAAAGCGACAAGAACACGATATTTATTTAGGCAGTTCGTCGATCGTCCTCGCTACGACTACGTCTGCCCCCAATTCCAAACTGAAATTGGGAAATCTTTCATTAATGTTGAACGCAGTTTATACAAAGAAGATAACAAAGCGATAAACCATAAGCCAATTATGTCGATCCTTTGAATCTTCTTCCCCCTTAATCTTGAGTCAGATCAAGGTGATCCAAGAGCTTCACTTGATCCCTTTTCTGCAGTGTCTTGAATTGCCTTGAACCCTTGTTCTTCAATCTTCACACTCAGATGGATCCTCGATGAAACCTCTTGATAAAAACCCCCAAGAAACACCTATCTTGGAGGACAAAACCCTCGGATTTTATTCACCAAAAACCCCACAAATCTTCACCCACTAGGAATCTTCAATTCCGTTCCATGGACGTTATCGAACTCGATCACTAACCCTCAACGCAAGAATGATTATGTGTAATTGTGTTGGAGATGACGAAGAACGAAGATGAGAAGCCTTTGTGTATCTTTCAGTCTTTGGTGTTGTTTTTCAATAATTGAACCTTGGATAATATATATGAGAGCTTTTCAGTTGATGCAGAGAAAAACCAGAAATTTTGGCAGTTTTGATCAGATAGGTCGACCTAATTTAGGGCTGGGTCGACCTAACAGAGCTGCATATCCTTTGGAAGTCAGTTTTGATCAGATAGGTCGACCTAATTTAGGGCTGGGTCGACCTAACAGAGCTGCATATCCTTTGGATGTCATTTGTTCCCAGTTAGGTCGACCTGTCAAAGAAGTAGGTCGACCAGAATCCACTTCAGATGTGTTTTGGGGAAATTTTCTCAGATTAGGTCGACCTAGTTGTTGTGTAGGTCGACCTAGCAGAATGATATGTAAATTTCTTCATTTTAGGTCGACCTGTGTTGGGAGTAGGTCGACCTGACTGCTGATTTTCTGAGTTCCTCTTATTTTGCTTGTGTTGAGTCGACCTGTATGCATAGTAGGTCGACCTGCTCTGTTATGAGTGACCAAAGCTTGCTTTTCTTTGAGTTCTTCTGCTTGTACCTTGTTGCTTGTATGCTTGTTGAGTTTTCCATGAATCAAAAACATCTTTGTGAGTGTGATCTTGTATTCACATACTCCCCCTTTTTGATGATGGCAAACCGGTAGTAGAAGCTTTGGCAATAAGTGGTAAAAGCTCCCCCGTACACTCAGCATCTATTTACTCAGCTGAGCTCCCCCGTACACTCAGCATCTATCTCCCCCTTTGACAACATCAAAAGAGATACAAGAAAAACAGCAGAGGAGAGTAACGAGAGAAACATAGATAACACGCTAGCATTCATAGTATAGTAGATAAAAGGTAGATAGTGATAGCATGAGAGCCAAATATGTTTAAAGGTATATTAAAGATGAGACACATATATGAGCAAGAGAGATATATGTATGAAGACACTATAAGCATGTTAATTGATAGCATATTATAGTATCAATAATATTTTTGGAAGTGAACAACAATTACGTTACCGCTTTCTCAATATGTAGGTGTCAACTTTAGTGGCAGCTGATAAGTGCCAAAATGTTGTTATTTTGAGTATATAATTGTGGCACTTATCGATTCTATTCATTCCGTTTTTGTAATAAAATCCCCACTATTGTCTATATATTCACATTATTTAGTTTTCATATGTTTTATATATCGTTTAATAGTTTTTCCTTTGTTTTTATAGGTATTCATGCTTATTGGAGCCTCGAGGAATAAAGTGTCGAAGGCACGGCTCCGATTGCGCGATTTTGGATCAAATAAGCAAGTTTTGTGCAGAGAGCGCCGCTGAGCGGCGTCTAAGCGCGCTTTCCAGGGGCGAACCAAATTTTTCTGGCCGCTAAGCGGTGACTCTGGCCGCTAAGCGGAGGCCTGTTTACTGTTCTTGATATTTTTGTAATACGTGTAGTCCGCTAAGCGAGATTTGGTCGCTAAGCGGCCGTAGCAGAAATTGTCTTTATATTTCTTCATTTGTAACATTTCTAGGGTATGGTTTTGGAGAGTTTTTGGTTCCAACTCCATCATTTTCATTCTTAGATTAGGATTAGCTTAGAAAACAACACCGGGTCATGCACTTGGAAGATCAGAGGTGGATTTCTCATCAACCGGAGCTGACAACCCGCGAGATGTTTGGTTTATCTTCTCTATTCTTTGTGTATTGCTTTTGTGTTGGGTTTAATTGTATATTTACTTGAATCTGATGTATATTTACCGATTATAATGTTATATTTAACTTGCTTTATAAATCTGTGTTGATGTTGTTCTGGATTTTTGCTCTGTGCTGGAGATTTGAGTTGCTTTAGAGATAAACTGCTTGAATCTTTATCTAGGATGATATTCTGTTGGTTCTGAACTCTAGAGATAGATTTAGAGCTAGCATTCACTGTTTGTATCTGTTCTTAATGCTTTCGTGTTTGAGCGGCGCGCGAGAGATCGCCGACGCGAGAATACGGATGTTCTCGCGACTTCGCGTTAGAGATAACCTTAGTTGTGAGATGATCTCGTTTGTGCTCCAGAGATGGACGCTTATGTGAGAGATACGTGATGACATAGATGAGTATCGTAGGTTGAGTATAACAGGTTGGTAAGTGTATGTTTGTGAAGAGTGAATATATTTACATTCCTGATAAGTTATTTCTCTTCTAAGAATATGTTTATTTTTACCTGTTCATATCTTTTTATCTTTTGTTCATTCAAACCCAAGCTCGAAACTATAGAAACTATTGAATGGCATCTCTCCATCTCTGTGGACGATAATTCCCGGATCAATATTTCCAAATCTTTTTTTGTTGCTTGCCCTATACTGCATTCAACAAAATGGCGCCGTTGCCGGGGATGGTTGTGATTGCATCGCAATAGTTTTCGTGGTTTTGAGCTTTGTATATATCGTATATATTGTATAGTTCACTTGTATATATACTTACTTGTACATGTTTACTTATTTATGTTCACCATATAGTTTTACTTGTATATGTTACATACAAGTATACTTTTGTTGGTGAATGTTGGTGAAATATGTTGATCTCGGATTAGCTCTTTACTTACAAATCTTCACTTTTCAACTTGTGAATCCAACATTCACTAACTTTTCTCTTTTTGTATGATAATAGTGTATTTGTTCCATACTTGTATATATGTGTTTGTTTGTGTACATATTTGTATACTTGTGTTTTCTTTTATGTTCATATAATTGTTGTATATATTTGTACCCGTAACGTTTGTTGAGTGTTTTGGTTAGGAAACTTTCTTTAGGCTTGTGCGTTGAGACGTCACCATGGCATGACGGAAGGAAGCTACTTTCCAAACACCGAAACAATAAAGGCGTCGAGCTAACGACGTAAAACAAGCGCTTGTTGGGAGGCACCCCAACGGTTGTAAAGTTTTGGTTATTTTTATGTTTATGAGGTATTTAGGTGAAGTGGAAGAAAATTGGAACAGCTATTGCAGTTCTGATTTTTCTGGTTTTTCTGTCATCCGCTAAGCGAGCCTAGCTCCGCTAAGCGATGACAGTAAAATTTTGTTTTTCTGCTCTGTACTAGTGGGGTTCCCATTCCACTTGGTTCACTCATTTTTCCCACTTTCACCAAGGCTAATTAATAGTATATACTAGTTTTATTTTTCTAATTCTTTTATTAGTTGTTTGTACTTGAATTTTGTCGGTAATTCGAAGATTTTTGAGGTGATTTTCCAAAGCTTGAGTGTTTCAACTTGCGGATGTATGGTAGGATATTGTTTTTGAAGTTGTATCATTCAAGGTATTCATTTATCGCTTTCTATAGCATAACATGTTTAGGAAACTTTTCATTTGTACAATTACCATACAATTCATTCTTTTGCATTACTTGCTTGTTGATTGAATCACTTTAGTTCCCAAACCATAAATGTGAGGAAGTTTTCCATTGTTCACATATGTTGGAGGCCACAATCTTTGTTTAAACTGGATTTTATTATGCTTAATCTTTTGTTTATGTTGATTTTATGAAAGCATGAAAAGGATCAAGGCATTTTGTTTCATTTTGAGCACAACTACCATAACCAAATAGTCAATTCACCTTGTGAGTGTGTGATCATTTGTTACCCCTTTTGAGCCTTTTTGTCAATGTCCATGTTGTTTTTGCTAAATGCTTATCTTTGAGTGTTTAGTTCTCATTTTTGCATGGATGATTGATTCTTTGTTTTCTTGAACCCTCAACCATGATTTTTGTTATGAATTTTTACCTTGCCTTAGAAAGTATGGAGTATTCACATGATGGTGTGGTTGAATTCAAGTTGGGGAGAGAAATGGTTGCTAGTTATTTGGTTGTTGCTATGAGGTTGAAAAGAAAGAAAAAGAAAAAAAATGTGAAAAGAAAAGAAAAGAAAGAAAAAATGTGAAAAAGTTTTGAAAAACAAAAAGAAAAGAGAAGCTAATAATTGTGCTAATAAGTATTGTGATTGGTTTGAGAAACTTGTGGTTAAGGAAGAAGTTTAATCAAGATTTTGTTGCTTAGAACTTTGTTGATTGATCACTCCCTTAGGTTTAGGCAAGTTTTTGTTTCGATTAGCCTTAGGACTTATCCCTTGTTTGTTAACCAAGCCACATTACAACCTTGAAAAGTCCTTGTGATTCTTGCTTTTGTATCTTCAATGTGATTTTTGGATGAATGCATAATTTAATCTTTTGTTTGCAAGATTGTTGGATGAGTGTTAAAAGTCCTTCACCTTTGTGTGTTCTTCATCCATTGATGAATTTTTGCTAGGTCTGATTCATGAAATGAGCATGTATTGTGTTAGAATGTTTTGTATGCTTTTTGTACTTAGGATTAGTTTCATTTACATGTTGTCGTTGTAGGATAGTGGTAAGTATTTACTTTGTTTATACATTTTTGCGTTGAACCATACATTTGTTTTTGGTTTTCAAAACTTGATGTTTCACAATTCTTTGGTTTATTACTTTTGATTCTTTGATTTATTTGACATTGTTTGAGGACAAACAAAGTTTTAAGTTGGGGAGAGTTTGATAAGTGCCAAAATGTTGTTATTTTGAGTATATAATTGTGGCACTTATCGATTCTATTCATTCCGTTTTTGTAATAAAATCCCCACTATTGTGTATATATTCACATTATTTAGTTTTCATATGTTTTATATATCGTTTAATAGTTTTTCCTTTGTTTTTATAGGTATTCATGCTTATTGGAGCCTCGAGGAATAAAGTGTCGAAGGCACGGCTCCGATTGCGCGATTTTGGATCAAATAAGCAAGTTTTGTGCAGAGAGCGCCGCTGAGCGGCGTCTAAGCGCGCTTTCCAGGGGGGAACCAAATTTTTATGGCCGCTAAGCGGTGACTCTGGCCGCTAAGCGGAGGCATGTTTACTGTTCTTGATATTTTTGTAATACGTGTAGTCCGCTAAGCGAGATTTGGCCGCTAAGCGGCCGTAGCAGAAATTGTCTTTATATTTCTTCATTTGTAACATTTCTAGGGTATGGTTTTGGAGAGTTTTTGGTTCCAACTCCATCATTTTCATTCTTAGATTAGGATTAGCTTAGAAAACAACACCGGGTCATGCACTTGGAAGATCAGAGGTGGATTTCTCATCAACCGGAGCTGACAACCCGCGAGATGTTTGGTTTATCTTCTCTATTCTTTGTGTATTGCTTTTGTGTTGGGTTTGTTTGTATATTTACTTGAATCTGATGTATATTTACCGATTATAATGTTATATTTAACTTGCTTTATAAATCTGTGTTGATGTTGTTCTGGATTTTTGTGAATACAAGATTACACTCAAAGATGTTTTTGATTTATGGCAAACTCAAATGAGCATCCAAACAACAAGGAGGAACCAGAAAAGTAAAGCATTTGATCACTCATGAAAGCACAAGATGATCTACTATGCATACAAGTCAACTCAACACAAGCTGAACATGGAAAATGCAGAAAATCAGCAGTTAGGTCGACCTACTGTCAACCTAGGTCGACCTAAAATGAAGGAAAATCCATATACCTCTGCTAGGTCGACTCACAGTCCATTTAGGTCGACTCAAAATGAAGAAATCTTCATATCAGTCTGTTAGGTCGACCTACATGGCAACTAGGTCGACCTAATCTGAGAAAATGTTCCCAGAACGCACCAGAAGAGGATTCTGGTCGACCTACTCCTTCAACAGGTCGACCTAACTGGGAGCAAAATTCAGCAAGCTCTGTTAGGTCGACCTAAGCACTACAAGTGGTCGACCTAACTGATCAAGAAAGTCCAAAATTCAGTTATTCTTGATTCCAACTGCTATGCATCATATATATTGTGCAAGGGTTAATTATTCAGGAACACCAACGACTGAAAGATACACAAACGCTTCTCATCTTCGTTCTTCATCATCTCCAACACAATTACACATAATCATTCTTGCGTTGCGGGTTAGTGATGAGTTCGATAACGTCCATGGAACGGAATTGAAGATTCCTAGTGGGTGAAGGTTCGTGGGGTTTGTTGGTGAATAAAATCTGCGGGTTTTGTCCTCCACGACGGGTGGTTCTTAGGGGTTTTTATCAAGAGGCGTTCATTGAGGATTCGGCTGAGTGTAACGATTGAGGAACGGGGAGTTCAAGGAATCAAGACACTGCAGAAGGGAATCAAAGTGAAGCTCTTGGATAACCTTGATCTGGCTCAAGATTAAGGGGGAAGAAGATTCAAAGGATCGACATAATTGGTTTATCGTTTATCGCTTTGTTATCTTCTTTGTATATACTACTTTCAACATTAATGAAAGATTACCCAATTTCAATTTGGAATTGGGGGCAGACGTAGTCGTAGCGAGGACGATCGACGAACTGCCTAAACAAATATCGTGTTCTTGTCGCTTTTACTTTCTCTTTTACTTTCTGTTCATAATTGGTTATAAGTGCGAAATTGATCAACGATTCGAGTGTTAAAATTGTGAATTAAAGTTCTGCACAAACATCACAATTCACCACAACTTGAATCACTATCAATTTGAACGTATCACCAAGTGTTTGTGTTTTTGCTTAATCCAATCTTACTGCATTGCAAATCAAAGTTGTCAATCTAGAAGTTAATTGGATTTCAGTTGTTAAACGTATTGGTTAGCGATCATATTACTTCACCATCAATTCCACTTACTATTTGGTTTTGAAACACATACGACCTTTGCAATAGCGGTCCAGAATAGACGCAAGTCGATTCAGAACCGCTTTCGCTCAAGTCTGTAGAAAAATCTGTAAAAACTTAGTGAGATCTATTCACCCCCCCCTCTAGATCTATAGGCCAGCGTCTAACAAGTGGCATCAAGAGCTCTGGTTTATTCCGTGCTTTGTGAAACACTTATTGGAAAGATGGCTTCTGGACCTAAAGGGGCTCATAATAGAGCTCCAGTTTTCAACAGAGAAAACTACGGCTATTGGAAGGATTGTATGTGTGTCCATATCAATGCAATTGATAGGAACATCTGGACAGCTATTGTCAATGGTCCATTTCAGATCACTATGACAAATGCAGCTGGTGCAGTTGTTCCAAAACCAGAAGATACTTGGAATGCTGAAGATGAAAAGAAATATGCATACGATTGGAAAGCGAGAAATATTCTAATCTCAGCTCTAGGAGTTGATGAATACTATCGTGTTTCCCATTGTAGATCAGCTAAAGCTATGTGGGACACATTGCAAGTTGCCCATGAGGGAACGGATGATGTCAAACTAGCTAGGATCAATACGTTAACTCAAGAGTTCGAACTTTTCCACATGGAAGATGGTGAAACCATCGAAAGCATGCAGAAAAGATTCGTTCACCTGAAAAATCGATTAAATTCTCTTGATAGACCTGTTTCCAATGCAGTTGCTACTAACAAAATCTTAAGGTGTTTGAACAGGGAATGGCAGCCCAAAGTTACAGCAATTAAGGAAGCAAATGATCTCAACACTTTAGACATTACCACTCTCTTTGGTAAACTAGAGGAACATGAACAGCATCTTAAATGCCTTGACATGCATGAGAAGAGGACAAAGAAAGAAAAGAACATGGAGAAAGAGGTAGAGAAGAAGTCAATAGCTCTAAAAGCTTCGAGCTCCAAGACCTCAAAACGAGAGCCAAAGGATAGTGACACAAGTGATGACGAAGACTCCGATGATGAGGAAATGGGACTGTTTGTGCGAAGATACAACAAATATCTAAAGAAAAATGGAGCAAAACATTCCGACAAAGGATTGATCAACTATAGAAAGCAATCAAACATGTTCAAACAAGATGACGACAACAAAGGAAAGATCAAAGGTCTTTGCTTCAATTGTGGGAAAGCCGGTCACTACAAACCGGATTGTCCATACCTTAAGAAAGAAAAGGAGAAGAACCAAAGCAAAGGTCATAACAAATCTAAAAGAGCTTACATAGCATGGGAAAGTGATTCATCTAGTGAAAGCTCGTCAAGCGATGAAGAAGAATCAGCAAACCTATGTCTCATGGCTCATCAAAACAAGAAAAAGAAAGCTGTAAGTCATCTTAAACCTGAACTCGTAGATAAGGTATCTCATTCTCAACTAAAACTTGCTTTTGAAGAATTACATAGAGATGCAATTAAAGCTTTCAAACTTTTGGCCTCAAATAAGAAAATATTTTCATACCTTGAATCAAAAGTTGAGAAAACCGAAAGGGATATGGAAGCTTTAAAACAATCTATGCTAAACATTCAAAAGGACAAAGTTGAATTAGATCCTACATCATGGTTTGGTTGTGAGACATGTCACATTTGGCAAAAAGAAGTAAGAGATCTAAAAGCCAAGTTAGACAAGGCTCTACAACCAAAAGTGACTTTTGCGGTTGATCCAAACAAGTTCAAAAGATCGTATACTCCTTTATATAGTAAATACACTTTTGTACCAAAAGTATCAACTAGCAAAACTCCATATTCTCATCATATTACCTGTCATTATTGTTGCAAAAAGGGACATACCATTGAAAAATGCAAATTTAGGAGAATTTTAGTTCCTAAAGGAGTATTTCAATGGTTGCCTAAGTGCAACAAATTGTGTACTCACTACCAAGGACCCAATGAAAATTGGGGACCTCCCTCTTTAAATTAATCTTGCAGGAAAAGTGTCTTGACATTGCCGAAAGGTTGTGGTTCCTTGATAGCGGATGTTCAAGACACATGACTGGAGACCTATCTCTTTTCGTTGAGTTTCAAGCAAAGAAAAAGGGGTATGTCACCTATGGAGATAACAATCGTGGAGCCATACTTGGTAAAGGAAGTGTTGGTAACCCTTCTACCACTACTATAACTGATGTGCTGCTAGTAGAAGGTCTTAAACATAATCTTTTAAGTATAAGTCAATTGTGCGACAAAGATTTTAAAGTAATGTTTACAAATTCCGGATGCACAATAGAACATACTAAGAAAAGAGACATTATGTTTAAGGGCTTAAGAGTAAACAACATCTACATGCTAAACTTGGATGAGGTATCTAAGTCTAGTACCAAATGTCTAGTTGCTCTAGGCGATGACTCATGGCTTTGGCATAGACGTCTCGCCCATATAAACTTTGACTTACTAAATAAAGTTGTCTCAAAAGATTTAGTAATCGGCTTACCCAAAATGAATTTTTCAAAAGATCATCTATGTGATGCTTGTCAAAAGGGAAAGCAAACAAAAATCTCTTTTAAATCAAAGAACGTGGTTTCAACATCACGCCCTCTTGAACTACTTCACATGGATCTCTTTGGCCCTTCAAGGACTAAAAGCATAGGTGGAAACACCTATGGTTTTGTCATTGTCGATGATTACTCGAGATTTTGTTGGACAATCTTTTTACCTAGTAAGGATCAAACTTTTCCAGCCTTTACACAATTTGCAAGATTATGTCAAAACAAAATGAACAACAAAATAGTTGCAATTCGAAGTGATCACGGTGGAGAATTTGAAAACATTTCTTTTGAAAAATACTGTGATAAACATGGAATTGAGCATAACTTTTCAGCTCCTAGAACACCTCAACAAAACGGAGTAGTTGAACGTAAAAATCGTGTTCTAGAGGAGCTGGCAAGAACAATGCTGAATGAGGGTAATCTACCAAAGTATTTCTGGGCTGACGCAATTAGTACAGCATGTTATGTTTTGAATAGGATAACAATACGTCCTATACTGAACAAAACTCCCTATGAATTACTAAAGGGTAGAAAACCAAATGTATCTCATCTCCATGTATTCGGTTGCAAGTGTTTTGTTTTGAACAATGGTAAGGATAATCTTGGCAAATTCGATGCTAAAGCTGATGAGGGCATATTCCTTGGTTACTCACAATCTAGCAAAGCATATCGAATATATAATAAGAGATTACTTATAGTAGAAGAGTCAGTACACGTTTCTTTTGATGAATCTTATGCAAAATATGTCGAGAAAGGTCTTTCATTTAATGGTGCAGGCCCATCCACTGAAGATATTGTCAAGGATAAGGAAGATGAGGATGAGAGTATTGTAAAGAAAGATGCTGAGAGAGAGAAAGATGAGTCTCACAATGAAAATGAAAAAGAAAGCATCTCAAACAATGAAGAACTTCCCAAGGCCTGGACAAACGTGAAAGACCATCCAATTGACAATATAATAGGAGACATCTCAAGGGGCGTTACAACACGCTCAAAGATAAGTAACTTCTGCCATCATTTTGCTTTTGTTTCACAAGTTGAGCCGAAAAACGCTAAGGACGCATTACTTGATGAGCATTGGCTAATGGCCATGCAAGAAGAATTAAACCAATTTAAACGGAATGATGTTTGGGACTTAGTCCCTCATCCGGGAGATCATCAAGTAATAGGCACTAGATGGGTTTTTCGTAACAAACTTGATGAAAACGGTGTTATTACTAGAAACAAAGCTAGATTAGTTGCTCAAGGTTACAATCAAGAGGAAGGTATTGATTATGAAGAGACATACGCTCCTGTAGCACGTCTCGAAGCTATTCGCCTTTTACTTGCTTATGCTTGTTCTAAAGACTTCAAACTATTCCAAATGGATGTTAAGAGTGCCTTTCTAAATGGCTATATAAATGAAGAAGTCTATGTTGCTCAGCCACCCGGCTTTGAGAATTACATGTATCCGACTCATGTTTATAAGCTGAAACGTGCTCTATACGGTCTTAAACAAGCCCCTCGGGCTTGGTACGAACGTTTGAGCAAATTTCTCCTTAGTCAAGGGTACTCTAGAGGTAAAGTTGATACTACTCTCTTTATTAAAAGAAAAGATAAGGATATTCTCTTAGTCCAAATTTATGTAGATGATATTATATTTGGATCCACTAATGCAAAACTTGTCAAAGACTTTTCTAAGCTTATGCAGAGTGAATTTGAGATGAGTCTCATGGGTGAGCTAAATTTCTTCCTTGGCCTACAAATCAAGCAACTCAGTCATGGAACGTTTGTGAATCAAACTAAATATTGTACGGAGCTGCTCAAAAGATTTGGAATGAGTGAAGCAAAGGAAATTGACACACCTATGGCAACAAATACAAATCTAGACAAAGATGAGAAAGGTAAAGAGGTTGACGTGAAATTATACCGAGGTATGATAGGTTCACTATTGTATCTTACTGCCTCAAGACCAGACATCATGTTTAGTGTGTGTATGTGTGCAAGATATCAATCTTGTCCAAAAGAATCTCACTTGAAAGCTGTCAAAAGAATTCTGCGATACTTACGTGGAACTACTACATATGGCCTATGGTATCCAAAAGGAAATGAGTGTCATTTGGTAGGATTCTCCGATTCAGATTTTGCTGGCTGCAAATCCGATAGAAAAAGCACTAGTGGAACGTGTCATCTATTCTCAAACTCATTAATAAGTTGGCATAGTAAGAAACAAGTATCGGTTGCATTATCCACTGCTGAGGCAGAATATGTAGCTGCTGGAAGCTGCTGTGCACAAATATTATGGCTCAAGCAACAACTTCTTGACTTTGGTATTAAGCTTGATCACATACCTATCATGTGCGACAACACAAGCGCCATAAACTTGAGTAAAAATCCTGTCTTACACTCACGTACCAAACACATTGAAATAAGGCATCACTTTCTACGAGATCATGTAGAGAAAGGAGATGTTACTTTTGAACATGTAGAAAGCAAGAAGCAACTAGCTGACATCTTCACCAAACCGCTAGCAACGGAGCAATATTTCAACATTCGTAGGGAATTAGGGATACTCGATATCTCTAATTTGGGTTAATTACGTTTGTTTTCTCTTAATATTATTTCTTTACCTTATGTATATATCTATTTGTCTTGCTAACATCCTTTTTAGCATAAAGGTGGTTCATCATCAAGCCAGGCGTCATATTGAAAAAGCGGTAACATAATTGTTGTTCACTTCCAAAAATATTATTGATACTATAATATGCTATCAATTAACATGCTTATAGTGACCTCATGCATAAAAACTGCACCTGCTCACATATGTGTCTCATTCTACCATTAACTACCTTTTACCTACTACACTATACATGCTAGCATTATTATCTATGGTGCTCTTGTTATTCCTCTATTCTTCTGTTTCTCTTTTTGATGTTGTCAAAGGGGGAGATAAATACAATAGATGCTGAGTGTACGGGGGAGCTTTGTGAAGAGACTTCTTGGTTGAGAGATAGATGCTGGATGTACGGGGGAGCCTTGTTGAGTCTTCATCACTTACTACCAAAGCTTCTCTTGACTATTGGTTTGCCATCATCAAAAAGGGGGAGTATGTGAATACAAGATTACACTCAAAGATGTTTTTGATTTATGGCAAACTCAAATGAGCATCCAAACAACAAGGAGGAACCAGAAAAGTAAAGCATTTGATCACTCATGAAAGCACAAGATGATCTACTATGCATACAAGTCAACTCAACACAAGCTGAACATGGAAAATGCAGAAAATCAGCAGTTAGGTCGACCTACTGTCAACCTAGGTCGACCTAAAATGAAGGAAAATCCATATACCTCTGCTAGGTCGACTCACAGTCCATTTAGGTCGACTCAAAATGAAGAAATCTTCATATCAGTCTGTTAGGTCGACCTACATGGCAACTAGGTCGACCTAATCTGAGAAAATGTTCCCAGAACGCACCAGAAGAGGATTCTGGTCGACCTACTCCTTCAACAGGTCGACCTAACTGGGAGCAAAATTCAGCAAGCTCTGTTAGGTCGACCTAAGCACTACAAGTGGTCGACCTAACTGATCAAGAAAGTCCAAAATTCAGTTATTCTTGATTCCAACTGCTATGCATCATATATATTGTGCAAGGGTTAATTATTCAGGAACACCAACGACTGAAAGATACACAAACGCTTCTCATCTTCGTTCTTCATCATCTCCAACACAATTACACATAATCATTCTTGCGTTGCGGGTTAGTGATGAGTTCGATAACGTCCATGGAACGGAATTGAAGATTCCTAGTGGGTGAAGGTTCGTGGGGTTTGTTGGTGAATAAAATCTGCGGGTTTTGTCCTCCACGACGGGTGGTTCTTGGGGGTTTTTATCAAGAGGCGTTCATTGAGGATTCGGCTGAGTGTAACGATTGAGGAACGGGGAGTTCAAGGAATCAAGACACTGCAGAAGGGAATCAAAGTGAAGCTCTTGGATAACCTTGATCTGGCTCAAGATTAAGGGGGAAGAAGATTCAAAGGATCGACATAATTGGTTTATCGTTTATCGCTTTGTTATCTTCTTTGTATATACTACTTTCAACATTAATGAAAGATTACCCAATTTCAATTTGGAATTGGGGGCAGACGTAGTCGTAGCGAGGACGATCGACGAACTGCCTAAACAAATATCGTGTTCTTGTCGCTTTTACTTTCTCTTTTACTTTCTGTTCATAATTGGTTATAAGTGCGAAATTGATCAACGATTCGAGTGTTAAAATTGTGAATTAAAGTTCTGCACAAACATCACAATTCACCACAACTTGAATCACTATCAATTTGAACGTATCACCAAGTGTTTGTGTTTTTGCTTAATCCAATCTTACTGCATTGCAAATCAAAGTTGTCAATCTAGAAGTTAATTGGATTTCAGTTGTTAAACGTATTGGTTAGCGATCATATTACTTCACCATCAATTCCACTTACTATTTGGTTTTGAAACACATACGACCTTTGCAATAGCGGTCCAGAATAGACGCAAGTCGATTCAGAACCGCTTTCGCTCAAGTCTGTAGAAAAATCTGTAAAAACTTAGTGAGATCTATTCACCCCCCCCTCTAGATCTATAGGCCAGCGTCTAACAATTTTTGCTCTGTGCTGGAGATTTGAGTTGCTTTAGAGATAAACTGCTTGAATCTTTATCTAGGATGATATTCTTTTGGTTCTGAACTCTAGAGATAGATTTAGAGCTAGCATTCACTGTTTGTATCTGTTCTTAATGCTTTCGTGTTTGAGCGGCGCGCGAGAGATCGCCGACGCGAGAATACGGATGTTCTCGCGACTTCGCGTTAGAGATAACCTTAGTTGTGAGATGATCTCGTTTGTGCTCCAGAGATGGACGCTTATGTGAGAGATACGTGATGACATAGATGAGTATCGTAGGTTGAGTATAACAGGTTGGTAAGTGTATGTTTGTGAAGAGTGAATATATTTACATTCCTGATAAGTTATTTCTCTTCTAAGAATATGTTTATTTTTACTTGTTCATATCTTTTTATCTTTTGTTCATTCAAACCCAAGCTCGAAACTATAGAAACTATTGAATGGCATCTCTCCATCTCTGTGGACGATAATTCCCGGATCAATATTTCCAAATCTTTTTTTGTTGCTTGCCCTATACTGCATTCAACAGCAGCCTTTAGTCAATGTGGAATGACGCCTGGCTTGATAATGAACTACCTTTACGCTAAGAGAGATGTTAGCAAAAAATATATATATAAAGTAGAGGAATAATATTAAGAGAGAACAAACGTAATTAGCCCAAATTGGAGATATCGAGTATCCCCAATTCCCTACGAATGTTGAAGTATTGCTCCGTTGCTAGAGGTTTGGTGAAGATGTCGGCTAGTTGCTTCTTGCTTTCTACATGTTCAAATGTAACGTCTCCTTTCTCTACATGATCTCGTAGGAAGTGATGTCTTATTTCAATATGCTTGGTGCGTGAGTGTAAGACGGGATTTTTACTCAAGTTTATGGCACTTGTGTTGTCGCACATGATAGGTATACGATCAAGCTTAATACCAAAGTCAAGAAGTTGTTGCTTGAGCCATAATATTTATGCACAGCAGCTTCCAGCAGCTACATATTCTGCCTCAGCAGTAGATAATGCAACCGATACTTGTTTCTTGCTATGCCAACTTATCAATGAATTTGAGAATAGATGACATGTTCCACTGGTGCTTTTTCTATCGGATTTGCAGCCAGCAAAATCTGAATCGGAGAATCCTACCAAATGGCACTCATTTCCCTTTGGATACCATAGGCCATATGTAGTAGTTCCACGTAAGTATCGCAGAATTCTTTTGACAGCTTTTAAGTGAGATTCTTTTGGACAAGATTGATATCTTGCACACATACACACACTAAACATAATGTCTGGTCTTGAGGCAGTAAGATACAATAGTGAACCTATCATACCTCGGTACAATTTCACGTCAACCTCTTTACCTTTCTCATCTTTGTCTAGATTAGTATTTGTTGCCATAGGTGTGTCAATTTCCTTCTCTTCACTCATTCCAAATCTTTTGAGCAGCTCTGTACAGTATTTAGTTTGATTCACAAACGTTCCATGACTGAGTTGCTTGATTTGTAGGCCAAGGAAGAAATTTAGCTCACCCATGAGACTCATCTCAAATTCACTCTGCATAAGCTTAGAAAAATCTTCCTCTTGATTATAACCTTGGGCAACTAATCTCGCTTTGTTTCTAGTAATAACGCCGTTTTCATCAAGTTTGTTACGAAAAACCCATCTAGTGCCTATTACTTGATGATCTCCCGGATGAGGGACTAAGTCCCAAACATCATTCCATTTAAATTGGTTTAATTCTTCTTGCATGGCCATTAGCCAATGCTCATCAAGTAATGCATCCTTAGCGTTTTTCGGCTCAACTTGTGAAACCAAAGAAAAATGATGACAGAAGTTACTTATCTTTGAGCGTGTTGTAACGCCCCTTGAGATGTCTCCTACTATATTGTCAATTGGATGGTCTTTCACATTTGTCCAGGCCTTAGGAAGTTCTTCATTGTTTGAGATGCTTTCCTTTTCATTTTCATCATGAGACTCATCTTTCTCTCTCTCAGCATCTTTCTTTACAATACTTTCATTCTCGTCTTCCTTATCTTTGACAATGTCTTCAGTGGATGGACCTACACTTCCTTTACCAAGTATGGCTCCCCGATTGTTATCTCCATAGGTGACATATCCCTTTTTCTTTGCTTGAAACTCAACGAAAAGAGATAGGTCTCCCGTCATGTGTCTTGAACATCCGCTATCAAGGAACCACAACCTTTCGGCAATGTCAAGACACTTTTCCTGCAGGATTAATTTAGAATGGAAGGTCCCCAATCTTCATTGGGTCCTAGGTGGTGAGTACAGAGGTTGTTGCACTTAGGAAACCATTGAAATACTCCTTTAGGAACTAAAATTCTCCTAAATTTGCATTTTTCAATGGTATGTCCCTTTTTGCAACAATAATGACAGGTAATATGATGAGAATATGTTGTTTTGCTAGTTGATACTTTTGGTACAAAAGTGTATTTACTATATAAAGGAGTATACGATCTTTTGAACTTATTTGGATCAACCGCAAAGGTCACTTTTGGTTGTAGAGCCTTGTCTAACTTGGCTTTTAGATCTCTTACTTCTTTTTGCCAAATGTGACATGTCTCACAACCAAACCATGATGTAGGATCTATTTCAACTTTATCCTTTTGAATGTCTAGCATAGATTGTTTTAAAGCTTCCATATCCTTTTCGGTTTTCTCAACTTTTGATTCAAGATATGAAAAAATTTTCTTATTTGAGGCCAAAAGTTTGAAAGCTTTAATTGCATCTCTATGTAATTCTTCAAAAGCAAGTTTTAGTTGAGAATGAGATACCTTATCTACGAGTTCAGGTTTAAGATGACTTACAGCTTTCTTTTTCTTGTGTTGATGAGCCATAAAACATAGGTTTGCTGATTTTTCTTCATCGCTTGATGAGCTTTCACTAGATGAATCACTTTCCCATGCTATGTAGGCTCTCTTAGATTTGTTATGACCTTTGCTTTGGTTCTTCTCTTTTTCTTTCTTAAGGTATGGACAATCCGGTTTGTAGTGACCGGCTTTCCCACAATTGAAGCAAGGGCCTTTGATTTTTCCTTTGTTGTCGTCATCTTGTTTGAACTTGTTTGATTGCTTTCTATAGTTGATCAAGCCTTTGTCAGAATGTTTTGCTCCATTTTTCTTTAGATATTTGTTGTATCTTCGCACAAACAGTCCCATTTCCTCATCATCGGAGTCTTCGTCATCACTTGTATCACTATCCTCTAGCTCTTGTCTTGAGGTCTTTGAACTTGAAGCCTTTAGAGCTATTGACTTCTTCTCTACCTCTTTCTCCATGTTCTTCTCTTTCTTTGCCCTTTTCTCATGCATGTCAGGGCATTTAAGGTGTTGTTCATGTTCCTCTAGTTTACCAAAGAGAGTGGTAATGTCTAAGGTGTTTAGATCATTTGCTTCCTTTATTGCTGTAACCTTGGGTTGCCATTCCCTGTTCAAACATCTTAAGATTTTGTTAGTAGCAACTGCATTGGAAACAGGTCTATCAAGAGAATTTAAACGATTTTTCAAGTGAACGAATCTCTTCTGCATGTTTTCGATGGATTCACCATCTTCCATGTGGAAGAGTTCAAATTCTTGAGTTAACGTATTGATTCTAGCTAGTTTGACATCATCCGTTCCCTCGTGGGCAACTTGCAATGTGTCCCACATAGCTTTAGCGGATCTACAATGGGAAACGCGATAGTATTCATCAACTCCTAGAGCTGAGATTAGAATGTTTCTCGCTTTCCAATCGTATGCATATCTCTTTTCATCTTCAGCATCCCAAGTATTTTCTGGTTTTGGAACAACTGCACCAGCTGCATTTGTCATGGTGATCTGAAAGGGACCATTGACAATAGCTGTCCAGATGTTCCTATCAATTGCATTGATGTGGACACACATACAATCCTTCCAATAGCCATAGTTTTCACCGTTGAAAACTGGAGCTCTATTGTGAGCCCCTTTAGGTCCGGAAGCCATCTTTCCAATAAGTGTTTCACGTAGCACGGAATAAACCAGAGCTCTGATACCACTTGTTAGAAGCTGGCCTTAGGATCTAGAGGGGGGTGAATAGATCTTTCACAGTTTTGCGGAATTAATTGAACTTTAAGCGGAAGTGATTCTGAATCGACTCGCGTCTATTCCGAACCATTATTGAAACGATTGTATATGTGTTAAAACCACTAACCAGCTTGAGATAAACGATAAGAGAATACTCTATAGAATCAATACGTCGCTCTATTGAAAATCAATTAACTTCTTATATGATGAACGACGTTTGCAATGCAGTAATAGTGACAGAAGCAAAAACACAAACACTTTGTGATAATGATCAAATTGATAGTAATTCAATGTGTGATGAATTGTGATGTTTATACAAGTTCTTAATTCACAATTTTAACACTCGAATCGTTAATCAATTTGCAATTATAACCAATTATGAACAGAACTTAAATGAAAAGATAAAAGCGACAAGAACACGATATTTGTTTAGGCAGTTCGTCGATCGTCCTCGCTACGACTACGTCTGCCCCCAATTCCAAACTGAAATTGGGAAATCTTTCATTAATGTTGAAAGCAGTTTATACAAAGAAGATAACAAAGCGATAAACCATAAGCCAATTATGTCGATCCTTTGAATCTTCTTCCCCCTTAATCTTGAGTCAGATCAAGGTGATCCAAGAGCTTCACTTGATCCCTTTTCTGCAGTGTCTTGAATTGCCTTGAACCCTTGTTCTTCAATCTTCACACTCAGATGGATCCTCGATGAAACCTCTTGATAAAAACCCCCAAGAAACACCTATCTTGGAGGACAAAACCCTCGGATTTTATTCACCAAAAACCCCACAAATCTTCACCCACTAGGAATCTTCAATTCCGTTCCATGGACGTTATCGAACTCGATCACTAACCCTCAACGCAAGAATGATTATGTGTAATTGTGTTGGAGATGACGAAGAACGAAGATGAGAAGCCTTTGTGTATCTTTCAGTATTTGGTGTTGTTTTTCAATAATTGAACCTTGGATAATATATATGAGAGCTTTTCAGTTGATGCAGAGAAAAACCAGAAATTTTGGCAGTTTTGATCAGATAGGTCGACCTAATTTAGGGCTGGGTCGACCTAACAGAGCTGCATATCCTTTGGAAGTCAGTTTTGATCAGATAGGTCGACCTAATTTAGGGCTGGGTCGACCTAACAGAGCTGCATATCCTTTGGATGTCATTTGTTCCCAGTTAGTTCGACCTGTCAAAGAAGTAGGTCGACCAGAATCCACTTCAGATGCGTTTTGGGGAAATTTTCTCAGATTAGGTCGACCTAGTTGTTGTGTAGGTCGACCTAGCAGAATGATATGTAAATTTCTTCATTTTAGGTCGACCTGTGTTGGGAGTAGGTCGACCTGACTGCTGATTTTCTGAGTTCCTCTTATTTTGCTTGTGTTGAGTCGACCTGTATGCATAGTAGGTCGACCTGCTCTGTTATGAGTGACCAAAGCTTGCTTTTCTTTGAGTTCTTCTGCTTGTACCTTGTTGCTTGTATGCTTGTTGAGTTTGCCATGAATCAAAAACATCTTTGTGAGTGTGATCTTGTATTCACAATAACTTGATTTTATTTTAAAAAGTATCATTTTCTTCAAATGTGGTTTATCCTGGTTTTGCATAGTTGATGAGGTGCAATGGTTGTGGTGTGCATAATTGAATAGGTGCAATGATGTATGTTGTGATAATGTGGTTGCTTCTGTTAATTGTGCAAATGGGTGTTGTTCATGGTAAATATGGTTATCATGTGTTTTGATGAATGATGAGGTAAATACTCTGTCGTTGATGAGTTGCTTTGTTGTACTTGGTACACGATTGTGAGGGGTGTTATTGTTATTGCACTGTATGATGAATGATTTACCTGTTATGATGTTGTGGTTGTAATTGGTGTTTGTTATACATATATTGTTGATGTAAAATATGTATTTTATTATGGTTGAGAAATAGCATAACTGTGTATGGCTATTGATTATTGTGGTGGTTGATGATTATGACATTTGGTTGATTTATGTGGGTGATGAGCATGTTATGGTTGATACATGCATTCATAATCATTATGTGGCTGATCCTTGACGATGGTGGATCAGTGGTAGCTAATTCCCATTGTGTGGAATTAGTGAGTGGGTGTTGCCGTATCCTTGACGATGGTGGATCGGTGAGATGGGTTATCCCAGATTTTGGTACCACATGCATATAGTTGCATTTGCATTAGGCTACTTGTATGATTATAACATGAATGGAAGATTGTCCAATGTTA
Source organism: Vicia villosa (assembly GCF_029867415.1). Taxonomy (NCBI): domain Eukaryota; kingdom Viridiplantae; phylum Streptophyta; class Magnoliopsida; order Fabales; family Fabaceae; genus Vicia; species Vicia villosa. Next base: position 167,359 of record NW_026706331.1, on the reverse strand, counting down.
TAATATGTGATGATGGTGTAATTGTTATGATTTGTTTGGATGAATTATGGTGTTGTCTTTTGGTAATGTATTCTATTTGTTGTTGTGTGTTGATGAGTACTTCCTGACAATCTGAATATAATGAAATTGGGTGAATAATGTGACTATGACGTGTTATTGTTTATGATTTGATAACATTTGTTAATTGTGAATGAGACTCACCCTTACTGTTGATATTTTCAGATTGAGGATAGCGGCTTTTGGCTCGGTGAGGATTAGCTCATGAGCCAGTTCGTTTAGTATAGTGTCGGTGTCATGCTCTGATATTGTAACACTGGGGACGCGATGTTTTGAGTTTCGAATTATAACTCTATTGTTTATTTTATTTGAAGTCTGATACATTAATGATGTAATGTTGACTTGATGATTTGATTCCGCTGTGTAAACATGATTTTATCTATGAGTTATAATTTCAGATGTTTCAGTGAATGCATGACATATGCCGAACGTGTGTTTTCTTTTATTTTTGAATTGTGACACCTTTTGCATGTTTACTCTGATTTAATTTTGTTAATTGCCGTGGGGTATTAGAGGGGTGTTACACTCGCTGTGTTTGATCGCTGGAATGCTTCTAACACTCTGAGTAGAAATGTTAGACGCATTTTTAATAATGTAGAATTTATGACTTTCTTCAGACAAGTTTTTTTTAGGTTTGTTTTGTCTAACTTAACACCTAGAGGAAACTTTCATCAACTCCTGTCGTGCAGGGATCGCTTTCTGATTCACCGACTTGAAAATGGTCGTTCATTGAACCTTCCTGCAATCATCTTCTGTCATCTAAAAGAATCTCTAGTAGCCTTTGGATGTGGTCAGAGCTTTCACATTCCATATAGGAGAATTCTATCTGCTCTGCTTGAATCTGCTGAAATGACTCAGATTCTCCGCAATGCAGAGTTACCGGATATTAACAATATCCTTATTGAAGAAAGCTACGAAGCGTTTTATGCCTAAGTAATTGTAATCATTTACCCCGTCGTCCAACCCTTGTAATTTCTCTTTTCAATCAATGAAATTTGTTTCGGTATTGGTTGTGCATTTGTAATTTCTCTTTTCAATCAATGAATTATGACAAAAAAGGGGGAGAATTAGTAAGTGAAATTTTGACTTGATAAAATTAACAGTTAAAAGATGTATCTCAAAACAGTTACTGACAAATATACAAAGAATTGTTGTACCGTTCTCTTTTTTTCTGAAATCTGCAGGAAAATCATATGAAAATAATGTTCTGAAAAAGAATCATATAGATCTTCTAAAGAAGTGCTCTGAAAATAAATACAAGAAAATCTTCTGAAGAGATACGCTAAAGAGAAAAATATACTCAGGGAAGTTATCTTATAACTTTTTTCTTCTAAGTATTTATTTCAGGGGGAGACTATACATTTCACGGGGAGATTATACATCTCAGGGGGAGATTGTATTTTTATATACAAAATTTCTGATCGAAACTTAAATGTTTTGTCATCATCAAAAAGAGGGAGATTGTTAGAACATAGCTTGGTTCTAATCATATCTTGGTTTTTTGGTGATAATAAGCAAATAAATTTTGTATAAGTAAATGTGGTACTCTAATTATATGTTTCTCATTTCAGAAGATGTTCTAATACTAGTACCATCAAAACATGAACATTATGCAAAGCTGAACAAATCCTGAAAGGAAAAGCTGTTGAAAGTTCTAATAAAGCAACTTTTGAATGCACCAACTGCTGTAGACAAACTCTATTAGAAGTTATATTCAAGTTAGAACAGAAGTTACGAACAAATGCGAAGTTCTGAATCAAGATAAGATACCGTTAAAAACATAATGATTAAAAAGACGGCTGAAGCACTCAAATGGAACAATTTCCAAGGTTGATTGAAGAAGCAATGCACATGCAGCTCATTGGAGAAAAAAAAGAAGCAAACACACAAGCATTTAATGCTCTCTTCAAAAATCAAAATAACGGAAAAATTCTTGAAGCTATATATAGAAGAATCCTTGAAAAGAAAAATATAACGATGATACACAAAAGTTGAACAAAGAAGAGAAGAGCTTACAAGAGAAGTGTGGAGTAACAACGAACAAAAAGAAAGTGAACTCTTACGCTGCTGAAAATATTTTTACATTCTGAGTTCATACTCCTTGTACAAAAACTTAGTGAAAAATCACAGTTGTGATTAAAGCTTATTAGAAGCAACTTGAATCACTATTACTTGAATTTAGTTTGTAATTGTTCCTTGAGAGACCAGTTGGGTCAGATTTCTTATGAGGGCTAGGACTAGTTAAGTCTTAGAGGTGTTAGTCACGACAGTTGGTTGTGCATTATATTGTTAGTCACGACAGTTGGTTGTGCATTATATTGTTAGTCACGGCAGTTGGTTATGCATTGTATTGTTAGTCACGACAGTTGGTTGTGCATTTGTAATCAATTTTGACTATAGTGGATTAAGTCCTCGATTGAGAGAGGTGAAATCACCTTGGCGGGTGGACTGGAGTAGTTTGAGTTGCAAACGAACCAGGATAAAAATAATTGTGTTTTGTCTAAACCTTCAGAAATAACATCAAAATGTCATGTATTTGAACCATAAATATTAATAACATCAAACTGTCATGTTTCATGTACGTATTTTTTGTTGTGTTCCCTAAATGAGCGACTCTGTTATTCCAAGCAGTAACAAACCTTTCTTTATAAGGTGTCAACCATGTTTCATTCCCATATTTAACAAATAAAGGAATATCAACACAAACACTCTTAAAGTGCTTGAAGTGTTCGACAAACTAAGTTTCTGTATTTGAATACATGATGTTGTTCCATAGATCCATGACATGTTCTCATCTTTCTGATTTGATGTACTTTTTACATTTCATGCTCACGTTTTTTGAAAATGGAACAAATACAACAAATGAGTTGCATTTGGGAACACAGATTCCATGGCATTCATCAATGCAAGTTCTCGGTCTGTCACCACAACCTTCGGTAGAAATTTCTCAAAATAGAACAACTCTTTGAGCTTCTTCAAGACCCATGTGAAATTCTCCTCCCTGCACAATCAAAATGCTCTTAATCAAACTGATAACTCAACATCTACAATAAATATCAGGATGTGCAATAAAAAATTCTTACCTATTTGTCTTGTATATGCAATAAAAAATTAACACTAAATGAAACATATTCAACAACTTCACAGAATCAAGATGCGTGGAAAAGATATCAGCTACAACATCTGACTTGTTCCTATTTCTAGTCCAACAAATGTATTTCTCTTTATGAATAAGGCTCAGCAACATCTGTATTTCTGTCAATGTACCTCTCTTGTAGATCTAGATTTATACACATGGGTAACACTCGCGAGGTTTTCTGGATCTTTGTCTTTCAAAGAAGCAACTATGTACCTTGGAGCCATATTGTACTTCGTCTGTCATTCACAAACTTTTTTTCATACCTTCCAAATCCTCAGATAGTTTATGAGTATGCATCCTGCATCTAACCATCACTTCCAACCGATACCACTTGGAACAGATCTCAGCCTAAATGTACATTTAACTTTCATACTATAAATGCTTTCAGAGGAGTTATTGCTTTCAAATGCATTCCTTTTTTGTAATTTCTTCCTATCTCACAATCCATAATAAATTTATCACTCCTCCTTGGCATTCCATTACCAGAAACAAAACAAATAGTGATAACAATAATACCATAGTGTTTATCAGTAGCTTGTGCACATGCTAAAACTTCATATGTATACTTAAATATCAGTCAACTACAACATATAAATATTAAACTATCAACTTCATAAAGACGGGAAAACAATTAAAAACTACATTTGTTGAATAGAAAACATACAACATCCATGGTGAAGAACTTCGTAAAATTTGTACGGGAATCAGTAGAAGAATCTGCCGACTCTAGAACACACAAATAAAGAATTTTATTTGTAGACATACCTAAGATTTCAAGCTTATACAAAATTCCCGGTATACCAAAAATTCTGGAAGATTTTGTCACTGCCCGAAAATTAAAAAAAAAAATCGGTATGTTTCTTTGGTTTTCTATAACAACATAAAAAATTTTAAAATTTATGGTAAATCGCCACCAAATTTTTTGAAAAATGCACAAAATTTCTAGTAAAAACATCAAAATAAATACCAAAAATTTCATCGAGGTTACTAGAAATTTTGGTTTTACTGCACGTCCATAGTGAATTTTTTTAAAGTAAAGTAATGTTTTATTGGAAATATTAATCAAGAGCCCATGGATAACCATGGATACAAAGGGTGCTACCACCTTCCCTTTATATAACCTACCCCCCGAACTCAAAATCTTTTTTAAGGTCTTTCTTGTTCTTTGATGACTTTCCTAATAAAATTGGATAAAATAAAAATTCGATGGTGGCTCTTGCTAACCACAACATGTTTTGTGGAAAATAAAATAGAAGTCAGTTCTCCCACCGTATTACAAAACTGGCGACTCTGCTGGGGATTTTTTAAAAAGAGGGGTTACCTTATAGTTTAGATCACTTTATTTGTTCACTTGATTGATTTACTCTTAAGGGTTCTTGTTTGGGTATTTGCTTGTGTGAAAGGTCCTACACCCGGACCTAGTGATTCTTTAGGTAAGTGGCAATAGACCAAGAAGACTGCACGACATGTCCCGCAACGGTTGATATGGTGTCCACTGTTAGTGTGACACTTTGGTTTGTACTAATGTTCCTTGAATTGGATCGAGGATAACATTAGGTTACCGCGTAGTGTCATTAAGCACTAATTTTCCCTTAGAACCCTAGTTAACTCATCTTTGGCCATTAGAAAGTATCGAGATGGCAGACTTTGGATTTTGACCGAAGTTGGTTGATACTCGAATCTACACTCATTGAGATCAGACTTTTGGGATGTTTTTGGTCAGCCGTTCGAGTGCTGTGCTGAAATAATGCCTGAAATTCTGGTATCAGATATGTGATGTCGAATGAGATGTCACGACACGATATCTGAGTTATGAGCAAGTATGATAGCAACAATAATAATAGTGCAGAAAGTAAATAACACAATGATATGTTTACCCAGTTTGGAACAATCCTTCCTATTCTGGGGGCTACCAAGCTTGGATGAAATCAATATCCGATAGTATCAATTCGAAGCTAAACAGTCCCAGTTTACACTTCTCACTTAATCACTACCCTTCCTATGACTTCTACCTAAGACTCACCTAGGTATGAGGCCCTCCTCAAATCCCTTCAATCACAATCCCTATGAAAAAAATAAGAACAAGGAAAAACCAGAAGACACTCTTCCAAGACAGCTACTCCTCGATGCTTAAAAGCTTACGAGGATGAAAATACTCTCCTTGCTTAAAAGATTCGTAGATCACAACAACATTCAACACCTATAGGTTTGTGAATGTACACATATGGAACACACAGAAAATAAGGATTCCTAAAACCCTAAAACATATAATATCAGTTCCACCTAAAACTAGGTTATTTGAGTCCCTGTGAATGATCTCCTGCTTATTTGAGTCATGTTGGGATAGTCTGATTTAGACATCACACCATCTTCTTTAAGATCCTCAATAATTTCTAAGAGATCCTTTTTCTCATCTTGTAGAAGAGACGTAGAATTTCTATGCTTTATTACTTTCTTCTAAAGCCTTTTGTTTTCCAAGCAAGTTTCTGAGAATCCTGCTACCATTTCACTTATAGTGAGTTCACCTATGTATGGCACACTATCAGACTTCTCTGATTCAGCAATTGATCCCCATGTTCTAGTTACTCCATTATCTTGTCTAACCCTTTCTCCTGACCATGACACAGTTGATCCTATCTCATGCTTCTTGAGATATATGATTTTATTCCTTTGCTCATACCCTTCATGATTCAGCCTGGATTTACCTATGTTGTTGAACTGTTCTCTCATCACATTCAGATCGTCAGATGAGCTTCTATGGGTTATCTCTTTCTTGATTCTGGATGTTGAATAAAAATCCATACCTCTTTCGTCAAGATGTTGAGACATTTGATGTGACATCGTAGAATTAGTCTATGAATGACTAGAGTCCAGAGATGACTTGTTTTCTTCATTCAGCCCTAGGAGACTCATGTCCCTTTTCATTCTTTCTCCTTGAGCAATTTCCTCACAGGAGATGGCCTCGGTATCATGTATTCTGATTAAATCTTGAGCTTTATTGAGCTCACATTGAAGGGAGCTAATCTCTTCTTCCAATTCAGAGATAGTCCTTACCTGAACTTTCTTTTCTTTATTCAATTGTCGCACCAGATCCTTCTGTCTCTTTCCTCTTTAGAATAATTCAGCATTTGTGACGCACAGCTCGCTGAATAATGCAAATAGATCATCATATGTTGGATCATCATCATCTGCCCACATGTTGGTCAAAGCATTCACATGTTTGGCCGATTCATCTTCGAGGCCACTGTCAGAATCTTCTTCAAACTAGGTTACAAATACACCCTTCTTCTGTCTCTTGAAGAACGTAAGACATTCAGGTTTGATGTGACCATAACTCCCACATTCATAGAATTGCATACCTTTTCATGAAAAGGCTTTTCTTCTGACTTCCTCTTTCTAGCATCATGTAAACTTTGAATGTCAGATGAGTTGTTCTGGACATTAGATCTTGGATTTTTGCCCATCTGCTTCATCACTCAGTTGAATTATCTTCCAAGCAGAACTATTGCATTGGATATACCTTCATCTAAATCCAGGTCACATTCCTCCAAACCAACTTCAGTGTTGGCAGCAAAAGCTTTGCTTTTGTTCTTCTTCTCAACTCTATCATTGATGCTTAACTCAAACGTTTGTAGTGATCCTACTAGATCATCCAATCTCATCCGATTAATGTCTTAAGCTTCTTCGATAGCAGTCACCTTCATGTCAAATCTCTTGGGAAGAGACTTGAGCATCTTTCTCACCAGTTTTTTCTCAGGGATCTTTTCTCCCAATGAATTAGATGCATTAGCTATCTCTAGGATATTCATGTGAAAGTCATGAATACTTTCATCCTTAGATTCTCAAACTGAGTGGTAAGCAGCTGAAGTCTTGACATTTTTACCTTAAAGGTGCCTTCATGTGTTGTTCTAAGGATTTCCCATGCATCTTTGGATATTTCACATGTGTTCACCAACCTAAAGATGTTCTTGTCAATTCCATTGAATATGACATTTAGAGCCTTAGAATTGGAAAGCGCAAGTTCATCGTCTTCTTTGTCCCAGTCTACCTCGGGCTTTAGCACATTTGTGGGTTGTTTGTCTGCTCCCACAATAACAGGATATTTCCATCCTTTCAAAACTGCCTTCCAAATCTTGATATCTATAGATTCCAAGAAGGCCACCATGCGAGGTTTTCAATGGTCATAATTTCTTCCATCCAGAACAGGTGGTCTGTTCCGAAATCCGACTTCCTTGTCAATTGTACCAGAAAATAACCTCCCTATATCTCACTCATATGCAGAGTAGAGTGCCTGATCTGATACCAATTGAAATTCTGGTATCAGATATGTGATGTCAAATGAGATGTCACAACACAATATCAGAGTTATGAATAAGTATGATAGCAGCAATAATAATAGTGCAGAAAGTAAATAACACAACGATATGTTTACCCTGTTTGGAACAATCCTTCTTACTCTGAGGGCTACCAAGCCAGGATGAAATCAATATCCGATAGTATCAATTTGAAGCTAAACAGTCCTATTTTACACTTCTCACTTAATCACTACCCTTCCTATGACTTCTACGTAAGACTCACCTAGGTATGAGGCCCTCCTCAAATCCCTTCAATCACAATCCCTGTGAAAAAAAATAAGAACAAAGAAAAACCGGAAGACACTCTTCCAAGACAGCTACTCCTCGATGCTTAAAAGCTTACAAGGATGAAAATACTCTCCTTGCTTAAAAGCTACAGAGAACACAACAACATTCAACACCTATAGGTTTATGAGTGTACACATATGGAACACACAGAAAATAAGGATTCCTAAAACCCTAAAACATATAATATCAGTTCCACCTAAAACTAGGTTACAGCCCTTCTATTTAAAGATATATCTTCAACTGGACTGGGCTTCAAAGTGCAGCAGTGAGGCTGCAAAAAAAACTGCTACTTGATCTCCAAGAAAATAGGTCTTCAATGCAATCTTTCCTATATTGTCTCCAATAATCGAAAGCGTGGAAATCTCCTGATTGAATCAATCTTGGTAAATATCAGCTAATTGATTTCTTCGAATATTCTGAGATGAAACATGAGATTCTTGTAGTAATTAAAACCGCCTGATCCACTTTCCAGATCAGCTTCTGGAGTCATGATGTCATGACATCTTGTTCGACATGTTGAAGTCTAAGACCTAAGTCATCCTACATCATGATATTCCTTAGTATGTTTTAGCAAAATGCATGTCAACCATCAGGGAACCTTTAATGCCTTCGAGAAAGATCTGTGATATGAGCTCCTTAGAATCTAATTACTATTCTAGGACTGGTTGAGCCAACTAAACTTCAGTGGGGAGGGTACTTACCTATGGACCTTATGCAAGACTCTAAACATAAAACTCTTGTGTGACTTTTTTGTGTTTGCTACCTATCTGACATCATGACATCATAACATATCATTTTCACTATTCATTTCAAGGACCAAGAAATTTTTATTTGTTATTTGTTACAGGTCATGGCTTTCGTTACCAGAAATTTCATTCGAATCAACTTTGTGGGAGTACCTTCTGAACTTAGGGAATTGGTCGCAAATGTTCCCGGAAACTCTCGATTCACCGAAAGGCATGGTTATCTACTTAGTTTGGTTACCTAAAATTTTGAAGAAGACATGATGAGAGTCCTTTTCCAATTCTTTGATCCCAAGCATCACTGTTTCACATTCCCAGATTATCAGTTGGTACCTACCATGGAAGAGTTCTCTAAACTACTTGGAATACCCATTCTTGATCAGATACCTTTCACCGGTCTAGAAAATGTTCCAAAACTTGAAGTCATTGCAACTACTATACATCTAAAGAAGTCAGACATTGTGTCTAATTGGGAAACAAAGAGCGGAGTCAAAGGTTTCTTGCTAAGTTCTTGATTGAGAAAGCTCGATCATTCCTAAACGCTGTGAGTTATCATGCTTTTGAGGAGATATTGGCCCTGTTGATATATGGTTTGGTATTGTTCCCTAATCCAAATCAGCTCATATATGTGCATGCTATCAAAATATTTTTGACTCACAACCCGGTACCTACTTTTCTCGGAGATATTTTGCACTCGCTTCACACTCGTACCATTAAGAAGTGAGGGACCCTCATGTGTTGCATACCTCTACTAGACAGGTGGTTTATTTCGCAACTTCCCCAATCAGTATTGAAGAATGAACAAAGGATGCAGTGGTCTCGAAGGATAATGTCACTCTCTCATTAAGATATCCGTTGGCGTGCCCTATCTCAGAAGAACATCGCTATTATTGACCGTTGCAAGGAATTCCCTAATGTGCCACTCCTTGGAATTAGGGTAGGTATCACTTATATTCCTTCATTAGCCTTGCGCCAGTTTGGTTACGCTCAAAGGGATGGTCCTCATGACATGATTATCAGGGGTATTGTGTTCAATTACGGAGATGACCCTCAAAGTTACCGCCGAAGGTTTATACGTGCATGGAATAATGTGTACAAGGTCAATAGTAAGACTAGGGGAAAGAAGAATTCCATTCCTTTGGAGCCTTACCTCATGTGGGTGCGCACTCGTGCTCAAGATCTTATCATGCCATCTCCTGTTGTTCTACCAGTAATCATCGATCCTAAGTTTGAAGGAGATGTTCCTCAAGTCATTCTCCATCCATCTATTCCTACTAACCATGAAGAGTTACAGAAGTCTTGGGTTCAGCTGAAAGAAGAAAGAGATACCTTCGAAACTCAGTTCTACGCCAGTGAAAAGAAAGTGTTGGAGCTCACAAAGCTGCTTCATGAGGAGAGGAGCATCAATACGTACATCGGTGCAAAGAGAGGACGTCCGTGGGAGACTTAATAAGCTTTTATTATAATTTATTTTTACTTGTTTCTTTTTCCTAGTTAGCCTAAAGTGGTAACAATAACTATAACTTGATATTACTAATAAAAGTTTTCCTTTTTCTTTTGGTTTAAACAAATTTAAATTCTCGAGGTCCTTGAAAACATTGCATAAACACTTGCATACCATTCATAACATTGCATATCAGGTTTCCACAACAGGTTTCTCATCTTCTCGCTGTTTATTTCAGCAGAAATGGCTCTTGAACAAACTGTCAAAGATCTCCAGACTCAGAACACCCAATTCCAAGAGATGATCCTGAACTTGGCTAAGGGGCAGGAAGAAATGAAGGCACTTCTGACCAAGAAGAAGAAGAACGCAAGAAGATCAATTGGCGCCATAAACATGGGAAGGAGATTCGGAGGCCCGGTTAAAAAGGCCAAATAGGTTGAGATTCCTGTAGACAGTGACAGCGATCAAGAAGATAGTGCTAGCATCAAAACTGTAGTGAAAGGTAGGGGTGTTCATTGGTTTGGGCAAATCCGAACCAAACCAGAATCCAAACCAAACCATAGTGTTTGGTTCGGGAATTTTTTTAGTTCGATCAAAAATCGAACCAAACCAATGAAACCCGATGTTAATTGGTTCGGGCATCGGATTTTCAAAACTCTACCCGCGGCCCGTCTACGCGAACCAACCATAACTAATTTGTATAATTTATATCATAATTATCATAGAAACTAATATAAAGTATTCAACTTCAAGAAAAAAAAATGAAATTACATTTGTGACATTCACAATCTATATGGAGAAACGAAAAAATTAGGAATTTTATATTATTATTGAAATTTAGTTGATGTAAATTAGATATTTTTAAAAAATATTTGTGCACATTTGTTTTTAGTGTTTCCAATCAATCTAACCCAAACCAACCCGTTTTTTTTCGATTTGGTTTGGTTTGGGCTTTATCCCAAAAATGTGCAAATCCAATCCAAACCAATCCATATATTTTTGATCGGTTCGAACATCGGATTCTCTCAAAACCTAACCAAACCGGCCCGCGAACACCCCTAGTGAAAAGTAACCATGAAGAGGAGGAATATTACTATGAGGACGAACAAGACCAACATGCTGATGAGAAGTACAAGCTGTTAGAAGAGCGTATGAAGGCTATGGAAATTCAGAAAGTGCATGGTCTGAATTTTGAGGAATTGGATCTAATTTCAGGGGTTGTCATCCCTCCTAAATTCAAAACTCCAACTTTTGCTAAGTATGATGGTGTTTCCTTTCCTAAGCTACACTTGAGGTCTTATGTGCGTAAGATTCAGCCTCATACTGTTGACAAGAAGTTGTGGGTCCACTTCTTTCAATAGAGTCTGTCTGGAACATAGTTGGAATGGTTCTATCAGTTGGAGGGGACCAATATTCATACTTGGGAAGATTTGTTTGCCGCTTTCTACAAGCAATACCAGTACAATGATGACCCGCTGACTTGTATGCAGTTGCATGATATGTCCAAGGGATCTAATGAAAGTTGAAAAGAGTACACCCAAAAATGGAGAGATTTGGCAGGCAGAGTTCATCCTCCTTTGGCTGATTGAGAGATGGTTGATATGTTCATGACCATGCTCACCGGTCCTTTCTATAGTCATCTACCTGGTAGTTCATCATCTGGTTTCACCGAGCTAATACTAGCAAAGAACCATTGATTGAGCCTGTCCAAACGAAGGCACCGATTGAAGCCACTGTTGAAGATCCTTCCCAACAAGAAATGGAGGAAATGTTGAAAATCATCCGCAACAGTGATTACAATATTGTCAAGTAGTTGCGAAACACCTCCTCCAAGATCTCTATGTTATCTTTGCTAAAGTACTCTGAGACCCATGCTAAAGCTTTGACCAATTTAAAAAATGTGTTGCTAGTATGACGACTCATAATGGCCTAGGCTTTTCTGATGCTGACCTGACTCCCGCTGGAAGGAACCACAATAAGGATGTGCATGTCTCTATTGAGTGTAGGGGCACTACATTATCCCATGTGTTGGTTTACATTGGTTCCTCTTTGAATGTGTTACCAAAGGCTGTTCTTGATAAACTCGACTATGAGGGGATTGTGTTGAACCGTAGCAACGTGGTGGTGAGGGCCTTCGATGATTCAAAAAGAATGGTGCATGAAGAGGTTAATCTCCTAGTTAGAGTAGGTTATGAGATCTTTGATTCCACTTTCTATGTGATGGACATTCATCCATCCTATTACTGTTTGCTTGGGCGCCCTTGGATACATGGGGCAGGCGCTGTGACTTCTATCTTACATTAGAAGTTGAAATATCCTGTGAAAGGTAAGATTGTCACCGTATGTGGTGAGGAGGAGTTAGCCACCTGAACAGTTTCAAGTATGTTGAGATGGATGGAGAATTCGTCAAGACCCCCTATCAGACATTTGAAGTGGTTCGTCAGACACTTCTTGTTGCTAAGCCAGATCCTTCTGTTCCCAAAGTCACTAGAATACCTCGAGCTATGGCTTCTCTGAAAAACGTTAGGGCGGTGGTTGAAGACGGTGGTTGTACCATTTGGGGTCAGACTTCTAACGTTACTTATAAGTCTGACAAGTTTGGTTTGGGTTTCACTTCCCAAGATCAGAGGGCTATTCAACATGCTCGCGCCAACTCTGGAAGACCACCTATCCTTTTCACCAGTGATGGAGTTCATAAAGATCAAGTCAATGTTGTGGAAGATGCTGATAGTGACTGCGACCTAGACAATTGGATCTTTCCCACCATCGACATTGGCTCAACAATTGGAAGGCTGAAGACATTATTCCCATCTTCTTTAGTCAGGAGTACTTGCTATTTTTTTGTTTTATTATTTTCTAAGTTGTGGTTTTGAATTTGAACAATAAAGACTTTTAAGCATTGTGGCTTGCCCGGGGCACAATGGTCTGTTTGTTAGGATTGTCATTTCATAGCATATTTTATTCAATAAATCATTGGGCGTTTTGCATTCAAATTTTGTGCTCTTTATATTTCTTTTACCTTCTTTGCTTTTAAATAGCTATGTGTTCTTACACATACCCACTAAATAAACTGCAAATCCATATCCACTCTGGATCCCATTGATAACAAGTCTTCTATTACCAATTATGACTTCGAAAATCTGATCTACCAAGCTGAGGACGAAGGTGAGGAAGATTGTGAAGTGCCTGGAAAACTTGCCAGACTATTACAACAAGAAAAAAAGACCATACAGCCGCAAGAAGAGTCAGTCGAAGTTGGGAATCTGGCTACCAATAAGGTTAAGAAAGAAATCAAGATAGGTGCTGGTTTAAAGGACAATGTTAAGAAAAGACTAATTCAAATGTTATATGATTACGCTGAGATCTTCGCTTGGTCTTAAGAGGATATGATAGGTCTTGATACGGATATCGTGGTTCACCGTTTACCAATGAATGAAGGTTATCCTCCACTAAAGAAAAAAGTTCACCGTATGCACCCTGAGATGTCAGAGAAAATCAAGGCTGAGGTTATGAAGCAGTTCAATGCAGGTTTTCTGGATGTTACTTCTTATCGCCAATGGGTTGCTAATGTGGTGCATATACCTAGGAAAGATGTTTAGGTGCGTATGTGTGTGGATTACAGAGATCTGAATAGGACCATCCCCAAAGATGACTTTCCACTCCCACATATTGATGTTCTGGTAGACAACACCGTTCAACACAAGGTATTCTCATTTATGGATGGTTTCTTAGGTTATATTCAAATCAAGATAGCACTAGAGGACATGGAGAAGACCATGTTTGTCACACAGTGGGGCACCTCTTGTTACAAGGTAATGCCATTTGGTTTGAAGAATGCAGGGGCAACATATCAGCGTGCTATGGTTGCTTTATTCCATGATATGATCCATCACAAGATAGAGGTATATGTCGATGATATGATAGCCAAGTCTCATAATGAAGAAGAACACCTCGATCACTTACAAAAGTTGTTTTAAAGGTTGAAAAAGTACAAGTTGAGATTGAATCCAAATAACTGCACCTTTGGGGTTAGATCTGGTAAACTTTTGGGTTTCGTCGTTAGTGGTAAAGGTATTGAAGTTGACCCGAAAAAGGTTAAAGATATTCAAGAGATGCCCGCGCCTCGTACCGAGAAGGAAGTCAGAGGTTTCTTGGGACGTTTGAACTATATTGCAAGGTTTATTTCCCATTTGATTACTACTTATGAGCCAATCTTCAAGCTATTGAAGAAAGATCAAGTGGTAAAATGGAACAATGATTGCCAGATAGCCTTTGATAAGATCAAGAAGTATCTCTAACAACCTCCGATTCTAATGCCACCAGTTGAAGGAAGATCATTGATTATGTACTTAACAGTGCTAGAGAATTCAATGGGGTGTGTATTGGGACAGCATGACGAGTTTGGTCGAAGGATCGAAGGAGTTTTATTTCCAAGTTTTTTCTGCGTAACAGAATTTTGTACAAGCGCAATCACGATTCTACCTTGCTTTGTTGTGTAGACGAGAAGGAAGCAGAAAAGATTATGGAAGATATGCACGATGGTATTTTTGGGACTCACTCTAGTGGACATACAATGACTAAAAAGATTTTGAGAGCAGGTTACTATTGATCTTCCATGGAGACTGACTGCCATCATCATTCCAGAACTTGTCACAAGTGCTAGATCTATGATGATAAAGTACATCTGCCTCCTGTTCTGTTGAATGTTCTGACCGCTCCTTGACCTTTTGCAATATGGGGCATTGATATGATTGGAGAGATTAAACCTACCGCTTCCCATGGACATCGTTTCATCCTTGTAGCTATCGATTACTTTACGAAGTGGGTAGAAGCAGCCTTGTTCGCCTTTGTTGCCAAGAATGTTGTGGCTCGGTTCATCAAGCATAATCTTATTTGTCGATATAGCATCCCTGAAAGGATTATCACAGACAATGGTACTAATCTGAATAACACTATGATCATTAAACTTTGCGAGCAGTTCAAGATTAAGCATCACAACTCTTCTCCGTATCAACCAAAGATGAATGGCGCAGTGGAAGCCGCCAATAAGAATAATAAGAAGATTATTCAAAAGATGACGATGACATACAAATATTGGCATGAGATGTTACCATTTGCTCTTCATGGCTATCGCACTTCAGTATTTACCTCAACAAGGGCAACCCCTTTCTCTTTAGTCTATAGTATGGAGACAGTTTTACCTGTTGAAGTTTAGATTCTCTCACTAAGGATTATGAGAGACGCAGACTTATATGAAGACAAATGGGTTCAGACTCAACTGGATCATATAAATTTGATTGATGAGAAGAGGCTCGCGGCTGTCTGTCATGGTCAGATGTATCAGAAACTTATGATCAAAGATTTTAACAAGAAAGTCAAGCGTCAGGTGTATCATGTCGGTGACTTGGTAATAAAGCGCATTATCCTACCATAAGGTGATCCCAGGGGAAAATGGACTCCCACGTACGAAGGGCCATTTGTAATCAGGAAGATATTCTCTGGAGGAGCCATGATGCTCACTACAATGGACTACGAAGATTTTCCGCACCCTGTGAACGCGGAAATAGTAAAAAAATACTACGCATAAATGAGACCCGCTAGGTTGACATACCTAGGAAAAAGTAAGGGCATCCAAACGAACCAAAAGGGTTCGGGCAAAAATTAGGGATATATATATATAATGTACACTCGGCAAGTCGAAAACCTAAAAAGGTGGCTTGGGCAAAAAAGGGTATCCTAGTAGGCTGAAAACCTGAAAAGGCGGCCTAGACAAAAGTTAGGGATTAAAGCGTACGACTATATCCCGTTGGATCAATCATCTACTTCCAGCCAGATTTATTACCGATATCAAGTTTGAAAGACACTGAGCAATCCAATCATTCTTCTTTCGACAGCAAGGAATAAGATGCTTGAAGATATAATGGCAATAGCAGAGTTGAAACCTGATGGGATCATTTCCACATAGTTTTTTTTCTTTGTTTTTTCACTTTGTACTTTTTCAATTTTACGACAACTTCCTCTTACTAGGATTTTTGTCTCCTTGTACAAACTTTCCTGTTATAGGCCCTTTTCAAAATCAATACAATTCTATTTCGAATTCATTATCACTTCCCCGTTTTGTTTGCATGAACGTCCAAATGGTTATTTTGAATGAACCTATGCATTTGAATACGATTGATGTTTACCAAAAAAATTATAAATATATATAAACAGGAACAACGGTTACTAAGGAGTTGGGATAATGTGCAAGCCATCCATGCATCCCCACAGAAGCGGTTTTATGGAAACATCTCCGCAGAGTAATCCTCAGGAGATTATCTCAAATTATCTCTTCCCCAACAGAGATATACTCCCCAACGTAGTTTATGCCTCTAACACTATGAGTTCTCCGATGAAATTCTCTCCTCCATCAGGGTTCATGCGAGCTTACTATCCTCATAAGAGTTGATACCCATATTTGAAACTTGGTCAGATAGTATATCGGAGAATTATTCACATACCTGAAACTTGATCAGATAGTGCATCGGAGGATTATCCACCTCTTTTATCCCCGGTTAGGGTACATAAGGGTCAAACTCTTCAATAAAAAGTGACGAACGATCGACTCTCCTAGAAGTTATTCTCGTCCCCAAGCAGAAATCAAAAATCTCCAGCTAAATATCCTTGCACAAAAGGCAGGTATCCTCAGTATGGTCGTTCAAAAAAACCAGGGTGAAGAAATAAAGTCATCATCTCCAGCAACGAACAGGGATTTATTTTCCCAACCTAAAATTGTTATACGGAGCTCAACTACATAGTTGTGTCCATACAACATTCATTCAACTACATAGTTGTGTCCATACATAATATGTAATCTATCATGGCAAATGCATACATAACATACAAGATTCTCATTTATTTTGGAAACCTCATTACACAATACATTACATGCATCATGACATGGCATAAAATTAATTTTTCCTTTTCAGGTTATTCCACAGTCAAATGAACATTATCTTCTAGATATAGTGCAGGGACAGTCGGGTCAATGATTTAATCCTGATACTCATCCAAGACAATGGAGTCACATATCTAATCCTGATACTTAGTTCTGGATATTCTCCAAAGACAGTTCAGAGACGATCAAGACAATGGAGTCACAGATCTAATCCTGATGCTTAGTTCTGGATATTCTCCAGAGACAGTTTAGAAACGATTAAGACAATCGACTCACAAGATCTAATCCTGATGCTTAGTTCTGGATATTCTTTAGAGACAGTTCAGAGACGATCAAGACAATGGAGTCACAAGATCTAATCCTGATGCTTAGTTCTGGATATTCTCCAGAGACAGTTCAGAGAAGATCAAGACAATGGAGTCACAAGATCTAATCTTGATGCTTAGTTCTGGATATTCTCCAGAGACAGTTCAGAGACGATCAAGAAATGAGGCAGATACAATAAATACGAAGATTCATTCTGACACTCCTCAACACCTCTAGTTTATGTCTTCAGATACAGGCTAGTGTACGACTCATTTTAACATTCATTAACACATCTACTGGGTACAGTCGGATACATACTCATCCTAGTTTATATCTTCAGATACAGTCTAGCGTACGACTCATTCTGACACTCACATCACCAACGACCGGACGACATCTTTAAGCCCATCCAAGCAACTAACAATACTACTTCCTGCACCGGTGAGTGCAAATTTCAGGGCACTTAAGTGTTCAATCATCTTCCACCTTCAAATCACGATAGGCAAACAAGCCAATCTACCTCTACAGGCTTAAGAAGATTGAACAGGGGCAGCTGTTGCACCCTCAAAATTTCCCTCACAATATTCAAGATAAATTGGCTCAAGCAGCCTTATCAAGTTCATAGGATCTCTAATTGCTCAAGACCATGCAAAGGTTGGACATACCTACACTCCTCCTAAACATAGGACCTCCAACTAGGGTTTTGATTTCCCTCAAGAAGACTGAGCTTCCAAGGCCTCAAGTGGACCTTATAATGCCTCAAGGTATCTCCCTGCCAAGTTTCAAGCCTTACAATGCAAGATTGCTCAGTTAATTTCTCAGATAGTCAACAGTCGACTGTATTAGGTCAAAAGTCAACTATGGTCAATATACAGTCAAACTTCAAGATTTTTGGTCAACATCAAGGATTTGAGGTCACATTCATCATTTGATCAAGGGTTGATCATGATTCATCAAGGAAATCTCGAAGATCATCAAAAAAATCAAAGTTGCTTAATCAGGGTTTTACTTTCTGCATGCCCCGGTTATGTAACTCTCCCAAAGCCATGTAATAGTAATTAGGATTTACTTTTCTGCACTTTAGTTTCTTCACATTATAACTGTTATATAACTGTTAGATGTGTGGTTAATAGAATTGTATGGAAAGACTAATAACTAGACGTTAGCTAACCCTAATTCAAGATAAATAACTGAATCAAAACACTTCTCACACTTGCACCTTTAGGGTAACCTCTCTTCGTTGCCTTTCGATTACGATGGTCATGTCCCTCGAATATAGGGATATCTTAGCAAAGTTACCTACGAATAAATCATCATAGTCCCTTTGATATAAAGATTATAGTCCCTCAATGACCCTTCAATGTTGCCTACGAAATATGATCTAGTCCCTTGAGTTGCCTACAAAAATGATGATAGTCCCTTTGAACGCTAAGATATCCTTAAAAGTTGCCTTCTATGACCATACGACGACCCTGTAACATCCCGATTTTATTAGCTATTTATTTAATTAATTTTATTTGGTGTTTTACTAATTATTCATGTTATTCAATTATTTAGTATGATATTATTTAATTGAGATTTGTGCTAATTGGATTAATTGAACTATTGGTAATATTATGAGATATTAGTTGATGGGCCTAATTTAGTTAGAAATAATAGATTGTGGGTTAAGCCCATTTATGTGAGAAAGATAGTAAGAAGAGGAAAACTAGGGTTTTAGAGATAACACAATTTGGGGGAAAGGAAGAGAAAGAAGAGAATAGAGGAGAAAGTTAGGGTAATGTGTGTTGTTGTGATTATCTCTTCATCTTTGCAATTTCATGGAAACATAGAAAAGTTAGGGTTTATGAACAAATGCATGAATTGATGATTTGAAATGTGTTATAATTGTGTCTATAACATGTATTCTATTGATATTCGTGATGCTTGGTGTTTTCCAACTTGATTGGGTTAAGTTTGGGGGTTTTTGGATGGGTTTCGTATGCTGTTTTCTGAGCTTGGGGTTTTCTGAAATCGCCAGTTCGCGCCGCGACCCCTTGTGCGCGCCGCGAACCTCTTGGCAGAAACTTGGGAAAAACTGGATCTGCTTAGTTCACGCCGCGACCCCTTGTTGGCGCCGCGAACTGCTTGGCAGAAAGTTGGGGATTTTTGGATTCGCCCAGTTCGCGCCGCGAACCCTGTTGGCGCCGCGAACCCTGTTTTACAGAACTTTTTCCAAACTTTGAAAGGCCATAACTTTTGATCCGTAACTCCGTTTTATGCGCCGTTCGAAGCGTTGGGAAGCTAATGAGATTGTCTATATGATAGGATAGAATGGATTGACACTTGTTTTATAAATTATGATGATAATTGAGAATAACATTTACCTATATGTGTATGTTATGGATGAATTGTGCATGATCAATGTTCATGGATGTATTATGTGATATGATAACCGTGAATTATGTGATTGAACTCCAAATGCTAGTTGATGTGGAATAGTTTAAATTGGATGTTAATATATGGATAACATGTGATTACTTATGTGTGTATTATGAAATAAGACTTGTGGTTAATATTCATATATGTGTTAAGTGATGTGATATCCATGATATGTTATAATGAATATAAATATACTTTTATATGTACTATTTGAATGTGTCTTGTTGATAATGAGCATTTAAAGGTGTATGTATTGAGATGTGGATTGTATACTTGTAAATGCTTTTATGTGTGTTACGTTTTGGTATGTATTGAATAACAACTATTGGTAAGATGTGTGGTAATATATTCATGATGATTGTGACTGGATATATGATGGTTGTTATGCCTTGTTGTAATTGTTAATTGTGTTGTGAATGTGGTGTACAATTGGCGGATAATTCATAGAGTTGGATTATTGTGGTATGCGGTAAGTTAAGATTGATGAGATAATCTTAATTGCATAAGTTGTTGGTAATTGTACATACATTCATAGCATGGTCGGCTTTATGGTGGAAGCGGTGAAACTTGGGTTCATATGGTAAGAGACGTTGATCCTTGAATGGAAACAGGCGTAGCAGACGTGATCCTTAATTGGAAATAGGCATGTTGGCTTTGATCTTGTCCGGATCGGGAGTGTGGCTTGGATTCTAAACATTGAATCGGAAAGCGGTGAAACATTGGATTCACATTGGGTACCACATGCATAGAGTCACATGTCTTGCATTGAGTCACATTGGTGTTATGTGATGTTTGAATGTATGCAATTATGTGATTGTTATGTGTGTATAAGATGTGATAAGTGAATTTGGTGACTCATTTTATATGAATTGTTGTTGTGTTATGAATGTGATGTATGTGATTTGGAGCACATGTGATACATATGTGAACTTATATGTATTAATGATATATGTATATATATGTGAATATGTGAATCATGTTTGATCACTTAGAATTGAATGAGCTAAGTAGTATAACATGAATATGTGAATCTTGATTAATGGCATATGATGCATGTTTATGTGAAGAGTGATGAATTCTTGAAATGTATTCTTATTGTGTTTTACATTTCCCATTATCATGTTTTCTATAAGAAGTTGAATTCTCACCCTTCTGTTTGAATGTTATCCTTTGTTGGTAACGTGCAGGTTTCATGGATAGTGATGCTTCGAAGGAGGCTTAGCGTCGAGATTTAGATCTCTAGTAGGGTGTTGTGACTAAGTAGTCACTTGTGCTCTGGTCATATGTAACACATGGGAGTTGGGTTTTATGTTTTTATGACTCGATGTTATGAGATATTTGTTTACTCATATTGTATTCGTATTTGAATATGTTATTCTGGTTAATGTGTGGCCTTGAGCCAAGATGTTGAGACATGGTGGATGATGTATGGGAATCATCCTATTTTACCATTTATTTGATGATATGATTATTCCGCTGTGGTTTGCATGTTGTTTTAAATTCCCGTGTTAATTGGAAATGACCATTGCATGTTTAAAGATAAAATATTTGTTCTATTTTGAAATATGTGTAACGCCCTCGTGAGATGCATGCTTCTTTACTCTGATTTATGCAAATGTATGCCTTATTTGGTTAGTATAGAAATGGGGGTGTTACATCTACGTATGTCCTTTCACATCCATTAAAAAAGACTACCTACCCATTAATGGTATGGATAGTACTATCTCTCAAAGAAAGCTATAAATACAAGAAAGACCTTACAAATTAGGGTAAGTAGCCCCTAATTGCTTGCTCACAACTCAAATCAACAAATACTTCTCACATTTTCAAAACATCCTCTAAGTAACTTCTTTGTATACATTCATACAAGAGTCATTACAAAGTCAAAGTTTCTTCAAACATCATTGTAATACGGTGAACTGACTTTTATTTGAAATGTTGCGGATAGCAAGAGTCGCCACCGACTTTTATTTTATCCAATTTAGAAAGGCTAAAAGAACAGGAAAAGACCTTTTGAAAAGATTTTGAGTTCCGGGGGTAGGTTATGCAAAGGGAAGGTGTAAGGCACCCTTTGTATCCATGGTTATCCATGGGCTCTTAATTGCTTAGCTCGCTTTTGAATTGTTTGAAAAGGTTTGAAGTGTCGTGTGTGAATAGTAAAACTTTGAAGAAGAACTTTAGCTTGTAAATAAGCGTAGTCTTTTTGAATTTGATTTTGAAAAGAGGTGTGAAAAGTAATTTGAATTTTTAGAGCAAGCAACTAGTAGCAACTACCCTAAGTTTGAAAGATCGTTCTTTTAGCTTTTCGGGCGAAAGGGTCTATCCATACCATGAGAGGGCAGGAAGTCTTTCAATTGGATGTGAAGGGTCATCGAGAAATCGTTCGCCATAAGACTGTCCCATGCCATAAAGAGGGCAGGTAGTCTAAGGGAAGGATATAATAGTCATTTAAGGCATCATGCGAGGATACATTAGCAATAGGACAATCATCTTATTTTTC
The DNA here is from genome assembly GCF_029867415.1 of Vicia villosa. NCBI lineage: Eukaryota > Viridiplantae > Streptophyta > Magnoliopsida > Fabales > Fabaceae > Vicia > Vicia villosa. The sequence goes on along the minus strand of NW_026706331.1, from coordinate 145,169 downwards.
CGAGGCAACTTCCAGGTACCTGGTGATTTTTAATCTCTATAGGCAACCTTGCTTTAGGTATCCTCGGAATCGAGGGACGTGACTATTTAGTACAATTAAAGGCAACAGGCAACAATAAGGCAACAATATAAGGCAACAAGAGGAATTACCCTAAAGGTGTGTGTGGCACAATCACGTGGTTAACTTTGATGACATTTATCTTGTAATTAGTGATCTAAGTTATTTAGCAGGCTTGCACTCCCTGAGATTACTAACCACAGCAGAAAAGTAAAGCAGTTTAAATGTCCTACGCTATTACAATAAACACCTGCGGGGATGGGGGAAAAATAAAACCTAACCCATTACAATAAAACCCTTATAGGGTAACGGAAAAAATAAAGGCAGAAAATTAATTTACACATCTTCAGCCTTGATCTTCCTCGAACCTTTGATTGACTCTGATCATCTGAGAATTAAACAGACAAAATAGGGGTGAGTGTAAGAGGAATTCCTTGGCATTGAAAATAAACCCTATTTTAATCTATAAGGCAAAAATTAAAAGGTAAAATAGCATTTAAATAAGAAAAGGATTAGAACTTAGCTTTTTGATTGGCATGACGCGTAGCTGAAGAGTCTTGGTTAACCCTGAAAACTAGGCACAAAGAAGAGAAATGTTAGTGCATTAAAGACCTCAACAATTATAACGTGACAGATCAAAAATTAAAATGGTAATAACTTAGGCAGACAAATAAACAGGCAAGGCAAAGGCTGAATGGGCCAAAAGTTAACCAAAGTTAATAGGTAAAAACCTAGACTAGAGTTAATGGGCAACACCTACCAGTAATTACTAAGCCTAACTGCACTAAATTACCTAGACGATTAAAATTAATCCTAATTTATTTAACCTAAAGTTAATCTAAATCCTAATTATTAAAATAATTAATTTAAATAATATAATAAAACCTAATAAAAAATAATTCTAATTATTTAACTAATTAAATTAAAATTAAAACCTAAACATTTATCTAATTCTAATTATTGAGTTATTTTTATTAATTAAAAGGTTTATCCTAATTAACCTAATGGTTAGAATAATTTTGGTGATTCTTTGGTTAGACTATAAAAATAGAAGAAATAATAAATAAACAAACAAAACAAATAAAAATAAATAAAAGAGGAAAAATAAAAAAAAGACATAGCTGGGCGTGCAGGATCCTGTGAGGGAGGGTTCTGAGGGTGCATCATGGACCAGCGTCTTCTAGGCCTTTTGATCTGGCTTTGAGATTGATCTGAGGGCTGGCGTTGATGGTGCACCATGAGTGCGCATGTGAAAGCCATATGGGATCTGTGAAGAAATACTCGCAAACAGAGAAATAAAATAAAAGTGGGACGCTGGGATTCGATCACGTCCCCTCTCGATCATAGGTTTTCTTCTTGGCCAACTGGACTACAATGTTAATTCATTAATAAATCACAAAGAAATCATAATAATTGCAAACATTAATGCATGGTGGAATTCCAACGTGGACCCCCAAGAAAGTTTGACTGACGAATTGTGTGAGGAGAGAGGACCCAATTTCGTTGGGCAGCCAATAGCCATAGGAGAGAGGAAATTGAAATGTTGACCCACCAACCAGAATGCGCCACGCGCATAAGTCCAAAAGTCTGCACTGTTCATCGTCTTCCTAAAGGGTACCTGCGGATTTTTCTTTGGAGTTTGCTGCGAAATTACCTGCGACTTTCCTTAACAAAATTCCAAGGATTTTGTACCTGCAAAAACCAGCGTTGAACCAAACAAGTAAACGCCCAGATTACCTTAAAATTGGACCCTGATCACGAATATGGCCATCGTTCGGCCTAAAAACCTCCGGAATCATGAACCCGATGAAGAGACTTCTTCATGCCCTAACCATGGCAGATGCGTGTACCTGTGTGCAAGCTTATGAAAAAGGCCTCAAAGCTACCTTAAATAACACCCTGAGCTCGTATAAAACGTTAGATTTCATTAAAATTAGTAAAAACATGAATTATAAAAGCCAAACATGTATGAACATGATGAATGGAATAGCCACATTCTAAGCGTCATGAAGCTTAGGTATTGATCCACTCTTACCCTATAACACCTCAGGAGTATAATGGAACGATTATTTGGACTTGTAAAGGGCTACAACCAAGAAAACGAATTCTACACTTTCTTTGAATTTTTTGACTTTCTAACCCTAGTTGCTTCACCTCCTCTTTTCGTCCTCTTTGGTCTGCAGTGCTTGTGCATATATATGTCAAGGAATTAGGTTAAAAAAATTGGAATCAAATCAAGAGATTAATGAGAGAAAATTTTTGGAAAATATTTGATTGAAAACCAATATGGAACCTTACTAAAATTGTTCAATCTCTCTCCAATCTTGCCTTTCATGTTTTATTGAATCAATTAGGATCAATAAAATCAATCACATAATTTTTGCCAATTAAATTATAATTTTATTGATTTAATTTTGAATTTAAATGAATAAACTCAAAATAAAAGAATAAAAATAAAAAATAATTATGTGAGATTAAATTATGGGTCCCAAGATAATTTTAGATTGAAAAAAAAAGATCGAAAATAAACTCATAATCTTTTATCATTTAATTTGTGATTTTATTTGGTTTTATTTGAATTTAAATGAATAAACTCAAAATAAAAGAAATAAAAATCATAAAATAAAGATAAATGAGTTTATGGGCCTCTTATATTCTTGACATCACGTGGGAGAGCCAAAAGTCCAAGCCCAATGTTCAAAAGTATGAATTTTGTCCATTTGCGTTCCATGCATTTTCTCAAAATTGCCCAACTTGTGCCAAGCGTATCTCCATCAATATTTATTCTATGAATGTGTTTTAGGACTTTTTAGAAATCTTAAAGAGTCCTCTAAAAGTTCCTTTTGGTTTCATCTCAATTGAGTTTACCATGTTCAAGTTATGAGCTTTGAGAAAAAATGAATTTTTGTGATCCTTTAGAAGGACCTGTAATGTTTTGGCTTATATCTCCCAAATGGTGCATTTCTGGCCTTGTCTTGTGAGAGACAAAGTTGTAGAGAATTCAATTTCCTTCAAAATGAGCTTTGGATGGGAAATTTCTGATGTTCCATGTGGAAGTTATGGCTGGTCAAAGTTGGGTTGACTTTCTCCTTAAAAACCCTAATTTAGAAACTCGGGTTCTTAATGATTTTGGAGCTCTTCTTGATGAATCATGATCAATCCTTGATCTAATGATGAATGATACTTCATAATAAGGATGTTGACCAAAAATCAAAAGTTTTGACTGTGGTTTAACCATAGTTTGACTTTTAGGTCAACCAGTCGATTATTGATCATCTGAGCTTTTGACTGACCAAACTTGTGAGTCAGAGCTTGAAACTTGGCATGAGGATATTTTGAATCATATGAGAGACCATGGAATCCACTTGAGGTATCAGAAGTTCACATTCCTTGATTAAATCAAAAAACCCTAATTTTGAATCTTGTGCTTAGGAGAAGCGTGAGCTTGCACTATCTTGAGTAATTACAAGTCAGGTGAGTAAAAACATCTTGGAATATGATGGGCAAATTTTGGGGTATGACAATCATTCTCAAATATTTTCAAGATAAATACTTTGTATACACTCATACGAGAATCATTACAAAGTTAACTTTTTTACAAAATATTTTCAAGCATACACACACAAGTCAAAACAAAGTGAGCTAAGCAATCAAGAGCTCATGGATAACCATGGATACAAAGGGTGCTAACACCTTCCCTTTGTATAACCTACTCCCCGAACTCAAAATCTTTTAAAGGTCTTTCCTGTTCTTTTATGCCTTTCCTAATAAAATTGGATAAAATAAAAGTCGATGGCGACTCTTGCTAACCGCAACATGTTTTGCGAAAAACAAAACAAAAAAGTCAGTTCTCCCACCGTAATACTCCAGGACATCCCTCGAATAGTTCCGGAGGCTCCAGTTGGGGGCATTGATAGATGGTTTCAGAGTAAATCATCAGCTCTGCCCGTGCCATTAAGGTTAACGCAGCAGGGTTCAACACCCTTCGTAGTGTGAGGATGGTTACCTAGAGTGGTATCTCACTATATCACACCTTGCATCTTACCACCTACTTTAGGGTCTTCCGATGTTGAGGGGTCTTTCCATTATGGGGTTTCTAATGCTGAGGTACATGTTGACAATGTGCCGCCACACCACCTCCACCAGGCGCAGATGACCAGGAGCGCCTCCAATTGATTGATGTTATTGTGGATAACCTCATGGATTTGTTAAACTCGAATGGTGAGGTTTTTACAGGGTTATCCTGACTAGCACACATGGCTCGTGGGGGCCTATTTAGTTGTTTGGTTTTATAGTTGTATTATATGTATATTTTGTGACTCATAATACTTATTACTGTTATTTTTATTGCATAATATTTTGGCTATTACATGTTTAGTTTCGAAGATGAACATAACATAAAACAGTACAACAAACATAAATTAAAAATAACTAAACATGAAAACATAGGTACTACCAGATGATTTTGGACGTTTCAGCATCTTGATTATGTCGTTGACATATCTTGAAATCTACTCATCAAACTCGATCGGACCCTTAGTTTTCCTACGACGAAATGATTTCCACATGGTCGTCACATGTTCATCGGTCTTCAACTTAATCAGGTTGTATTTCACCCTTCCATTACAATCAATCTAATCTTCATGAAACTCGATTTTTCTCACCCTTCTATTATCGGTACTGTTCTGGACCGGCCCAAACACCCTTATTGGGCCAATCCAGCCTTCGGCCCAAGGCACCCTGGATACGTGCGCGACAGTCTTCCCCGGCCCGTCCCGGGCAAACACCAAAGACAACCGACCACGAGAGAGCCCCGTGCCCGGTAAGCAACCAGCTCATGCGCTACCTAAATCCCCGCCTTAGGAAGAGGAGTCGATTTCGCTGAAAGAGACCCTATAAATAGCCCTCTAACCACAGAGAGCAAGGTAACCTTTTTCTTACCCCAAAATTCTCTCACTTTGTTGTACCTTGTGGATCACATACTTACTTTGGCATCGGAGTGCCTTGCAGGTACAACCGTTTTTCCCTCTCAACCGCTCCGGATATCAAGCCTTCTTTGTTGCTGGCCACCTGATCTGCTCGGTAAGATCAGTGGCTCCGTCTGTGGGAAACCTAGCTCCCCCGTTCCCTTTTCTTGCACTTTCTTGATCCGTTCTTGCCTCCCGCAAGAATCTGGGAACCAAAGCTCTATTCAACTATCATTCATGGCCGGCAATAACAAAGATTCCTCTTCATTGAACGCTACGATACTCAACAAGAATGACCTCTCCGTCGTCATACCTCCCCCCAGGAACACCGTCCCTCGGGACGGCATCACAGCATCTCCTTCTCCGAAAGATCTCCAAGAAGGTGCTCTCCACCATCTCGGGGAAACCAATGGCAAAGGCAGCCACGAAGAAGCCCTAGAAAACCTTTTCCCTCCAAAGGGCCATGCTCCCCAGAACCAGGCCATAGCAGCCGTCCTAGCCACCCTTGCACAGACAAACGCCCTTATTCAGCAGCAGCACGACAGGATCGGGGCACTCGAGCGGAAACGCCGTTCGAAGACTCCCCCCGGCCATAAACCTCGCTCTCAGCGCGACGTGCTTCCTACGAAACGCCCTCGTTCACCCTCCAGGGAGGACGCGGGTCCCTCTTGAAGGATAGAAAATTACTTAGAAAGGGAGGGTTTGAATAAGTGTAGCTTTAAAACTTATAAGATAAAAACAATTTGCACAATGATTTTTATCCTGGTTCGTTGTTAACTAAACTACTCCAGTCCACCCCCTTGGAGTGATTTACCTCACCTGAGGATTTAATCCACTAATCACACTTGATTACAATGGTTTTCTACTTAGCCAACTGCTAAGTCTTCTAGAGCATCCTGATCACAACCTGATAACACTAGGAACAAACTGCTTAGACAACCTCTAAGACTTTTCTAGAGTATTCTGATCTACCTGATCACTCTAGTTCTTACAACTCAATGTAAACAAATTCTAAGAGTATTACAATGCTTCTGAAAAGCTATAATCACAACTGTGATATTTCTCTTAAAGTTTAAGCTTAAGTCTCACTAAAATATTACAACAGCAATGTAGTGAGCTTGATGATGAAGTTTGAGAGCTTTTGAATTTGACAGCGTTTCAGTTTAATGCGCAAGTGTTGTATTGAGCTTCTCATCAGAACTTCATATTTATAGGCGTTTGAGAAGATGACCGTTGGGAGCATTTAATGCTTTGCGTATTTCGTACAGCATTGCATTTAATGTTTCACTCTTTTGTCAACTACCTCGAGCCTTGTTTCCGCTGTGTCTACTGACGTTGCCTTTAATAGCTTCTAACGTTCCTTTTTTCAGTCAGCGTAGCCTGCCAGTCTAGTACTTGATTCTGATCTGATGTTTGTGTAAACAACGTTTGAATGTCATCAGAGTCAAACAGCTTGGTGCAGAGCATCTTCTTGTCTTCTGACCTTGAAGTGCTTCTGAGCGTGATACCATGAGAACTTCAGTGCTTCTGATCTCAAGTTCTTCTGATGCTTCCATAGACCCATGTTCTGATTCTGCTTGACCATCTTCTGATGTCTTGCCAGACCATGTTCTGATGTTGCATGTTGAACCTTCTGAGTCAGTTGCCTCTTGCGCTGATTTTGTGCATACTCTTTGTATAATTCCTGAAATGGAAATTGCATAGTATTAGAGTACCACATTATCTCATACAAAATTCATATCCTTGTTATCATCAAAACTAAGACTATTGATCAGAACAAATCTTGTTCTAACAATCTCCCCCTTTTTGATGATGACAAAAACATACATAAATGATATGAATTTGCGATCAGAAAATCAGACGGCTAAAGACAATTACACAGCTATAGCATAAGCATATAGACAATGTGTGAATATGTCTCCCCCTGAGATTAACAATCTCCCCCTGAGATAAATAATCTCCCCCTGAAATAAATACTAGGAGAATTTTTATAAATAAAAGACTTCCCTGAGTATTTCAGTAGAGACTTTCACATATGCTTAGATCTTCAGAACATTCACAGCTTCTGATTCTTGCTTCCGTTGGACAGCTTCAGATATTAAATTTCCTAGATCTTCAGAATATTCATAGCTTCTGATTCTTGCTTCCAGTGGACAGTTTCAGAGCTTGAATATCTTCTTGAGTCATTGCATGCTAGATTGTATCAGAACATTGTTGAATGTACCAGAGCATCATCAGAGCATCTCTACATCCTGAAATGTTATAGAACAAACTAAACGACAAAAGTCAGCATGAATGATTCAGAACATAAAATATGTATCAGAACATATAATTATGTATCAGAGCATACAAACATAAAATGTTTCAGAGCATATTTTGTAACTAAAACATGCATCAGAGCATATAAAGAATAAGAATGAAAGTATATTCTATCATCAGAATATCAGAACATTTTTCCTTCTTGCTTCTGATTCTTGAAGCTTTATAGCACTCAGCTTGCTTCAATTTCCAAGAGCTTGATTTTTTATAGAATTGCTTTTCCCCATCTCTTTGCTTCTCATGTTGAGCTTTTAAAGAGGGTCTTCAATTCCTGCAAGACAACACTCAAAGACATAGAACTTTGCAAGTTCTGTTAGAAATGTGGAGCCTTTCTCCCAGCAACTGATAAAATAAATCAGATCATTTATCACATTTTTCTCCCCCTTTTTGTCATAACATCAAAAACATAAAAGATTCAGATGAAAAACACGACAAACACATAGAAGAAAAGGATAAAATTTCATTAAGCACGGAGAAAAAAAAATTCAGAAGTACAAGAGGAAGGGCAAGAGAAGATGCAAAGAAAGACAGATGCAACAAAGCAAAAAGAAACAGTCTAAGACTCAATCTAAGATGACCCTAGCATCAACATGATCTTGGCCAGCATATCATGAATCCCATTGTTGCTCTCATTCTGCCTTTCCATGAAAGCACGAAACTCAGCGTTGATTGATCTCTGCTCATCCTGGTTCTTCTGAATAACTTCCAAAGTCCTTGCAAGACGAGAAGGTTCATCAGAAGAAGCTTCACAACTTCTTTCCAAGGGGATGGCATTCTGATCCGCAGCTTCCATGATCAGATCATTTGCAGGATTTTCCTCAACAGGAATTGTTTCAGCAACATGATCAGCATCTGCTTCTTCCATAGAAGCATCTCCATACTCTGCAGCAGGAACCTCAGAATCTCCATTCTCAAGTGCCTGAAGAATGGCAGCAAGATTCCTAGGCGCAGAAGGACCTTCAACTTCTGGTGGGTCAACAACTTCTGGAATGACCAAGCTTGGGTCTTCCTTAGAAGGGTTTTCCCTCGGAAAGTCAAAGAGAGTCCTGAAATCTCCGAGCAGAACAGGATATTGAGGTTTCCAGACCATAATTTCCCTGCAAGGATTAGCTTCCATTGCAGCAACAATTCTTGCTTCTTCCAGTTCATCCACAAACCGCTTCTCCTCAACAGCAACCCTGTTTCTGAGGGGATGGTAGTAGATACCATTATCACCCTCCAGAAGGTAACCAGCATGACCAGGGGCAGCAGCCACTAGTCGCTTCTGAACTCCCATTGCTCCTACTTGAAAATCCTGGCGAAAGCTTCTCCAGAGGTTTCTCGTAGAAACATCATCAATACCATTGAGGAAAGCATCTCTCAAAAGGTCAAGCCTGCTAATCACTTCACTTCTGAACAACTCCAGACAAATGATAGGTTCAGGAGGGTTGAAGGTGAATTTATAGTCAGGGTAGAGAAGGCAGTAGGGGTTGGATTTTCTGTTGGTTAGGGGATGGGATAGAGAAGATGGAGGTGCAGTGGTTGAGGAAGATGGAATATCAGTGAAGGAGGTTGATGAGGAAGGTATATCTGTAGGTGTGGAAAGGATGGTAGTTAAGGGGGTAGGGTTGAGAACTTGAGAAGATGATGGTGTTTGCAAGCTATTAGGTAAAGGTGATATGGGGGTGGGAGTTTGTGCAGAAGGAGGTGATTGAGGAATATTTGTAGAGGTAAGGATATTTTGAGGTTCAGAAGGGGAAGGTTGGATAGGTGAAGGTTGGTACACTTGCCTGGAGAAGTTACCTGTTCTGATTGCCTCAAAGGAATCAACCTTAAGAGGGTCATAAGTGACCTTCTGCCTTGTTTCTCTCATGACAACTTCTTCTGCAGCCTTTCTCTTTAGCCTTTTCTCTCGCTTCTTCTTATCCTCCTTCTTGAGGTCAGCTTGAGAAGGAAGCACTCTTCCACGAATCCATGCAGGATCAATGGACGATGAATTTCTTACAGAAGCCTCCAAATAGAATTTAACAGCCTGGCAAAGTTCTGCTTGAAATAAAGTAGAGAAGCCTGCAACAGGAATTCTTCTGTATTCAGTGTCAAAGGGAACAATAGTTATTTCCTTGACAAGTTCCATTCTCAGCAAGTCAAGACCATTTAAGATAGAACCCCGAGTAACTCTAAAAAAGTTAGGTGTTCCAATAGCCCTTAGGGAGTCCATTAGGTCACTTTCAATCAGAATGTCTGAGATCATTCTGGCGAAAGGAACAGCATTTCTTTGGAGATGAGGATACTCTGCACGTTTGTCATCTCTTGATTCTTCAATAGCCAACTTCAGATTTTCAAAAATGATGTTGGAGATGTTGATTTCAATTCTTCTTCCGATGCAGAAGAGAGTGTACTTGTGGTCAGGACTGATGTAAGATGAAGAGAAGAATTTCTTTCTGTGATGAAGAGAACCCAGAATAATCTCAGCCCAAACTTGATAAAACGGCTTCAAGGTACCAGTTAGACTTGAATCAGTACCAGTAACACACGAAATCAGCTTCTCAACCTGGAACCAATCAACTCTGCCAGGAAGGGGACCAGTGACTCCTTCTTCATCGGCCAAGTTGTACAGCTTCCTGATTAACTTCTCAGTTATCACAACTTCATGCCCTAGCACGAAGGAGATAATGGCGGTTGGAGTGACGGTTGCATGAACCCAGAAATCTTTCACTAGTTCAGGGTAAATTGGTCCAGCCAATCTAGCCAGATAGTTTGACCATCCCTGTGCCATGAGTTTAGCATCAGGTTTGAAACCATATGCCTTCAGATTTCAAAGTCCACTGAGGACTCACAGAGAACTTCCAGTTCCGACTGAGGAATGGAGCAAGTCTTCAGAGGAGCGTATCTGTGCTTGTTGTATACCAGTTGAGAGGAAAAATTCATGATGATGTTGCTTGGTTTGAGATCACAGATTAGGGTTTGAAAGAGACGAATGCAAAGAGAGAGATGCACAAATGGAGAGAGAGAGAGAGAGAGAGAGAGAGAGAGAGAGAGAGAGAGAAAGATGAAATGAAGATGAAGTGGGTTATTTAAACGGTTTGAAAAAGAAAAAAGAAAATAAAGTAAAAAGAAAACTGTTTAAAAGAAAATGACATCAATATGCATTTAATGAGAAATGACGTTAGGAGAGATTATGTGACAAAGTGAAATGATTTGCACAGTTACCTAGGGCGGCGTCTCCTCAACTGCACGCATGCTTGTCCAAAAATAGTGAACACGTGTTCATTTTCTGGAAAGACTGGTGACAGCTGTTTTGCTTTAAAAGAGTTTCTGAATCAACTTAGATAATGAAACGTTAGTAATAACAGAATCAGAACTTCTAATTGATTAGTATCAGAACTTCTTATAGCTGCCTAGTCCTAACACATTTCAGAAGGTATTCATACAAAGATCTTCTCATATTCTCATTCTGGGCATAAGTCCATACTGATATTCTTCAGAATATACTTAAACCTATCTTCAGCAAGGGGTTTTGTAAAGATATCAGCCCATTGATGGTCTGTATCCACAAAGTTCAAAGAAAGAACACCCTTCTGAACATAGTCCCTCATAAAATGATGTTTAATCTCAATATGTTTAGCTTTGGAATGTAAGATAGGATTCTTAGATAAACATATAGCAGAAGTATTATCACAGAAAATAGGAATGTTACTCTCATATATCTGATAATCTTCTAGCTGACTCTTCATCCATAGCATTTGTGTGCTACATCCGGCAGCAGCAACATATTCTGCTTCTGTAGTTGAGAGAGCTATGGTAGCTTGCTTCTTGCTGTACCAGGAGATCAAATGACTTCCAAGGAATTGACAACTTCCAGAAGTACTCTTTCTTTCAATTATATCTCCAGCATAGTCAGCATCACAGAATCCTACTAAGTTGTATTCTTTAGATCTTCTGTAGACTAAACCAACGTTAGTAGTACCTTTCAGATACCTCAGAATTCTCTTAACAGCAGTTAAGTGAGATTCTCTAGGATCTGATTGGAATCTAGCACACAAACACACACTGAATAGAATGTCATGTCTAGAAACAGTTAAGTATAGAAGAGATCCAATCATACCTCTGTACAACTTCTGTTCTACCTTCTTACTTACCTCATCCTTACCTAAAACACATGTTGGATGCATAGGAGTTTTGGTTTCTTTGCTTTCAGAAAGATTAAACTTCTTCAGAAGTTCTTTCACATACTTCGTTTGATGAACATAGGTTCCATCAGAAGTTTGATTGATTTGAATTCCAAGGAAATACTTGAGTTCACCCATCATGCTCATTTCAAATTTAGCCTGCATAGACTTAGCAAACTCCTTTCCAAGTGAAGCATTAGATGTTCCAAATATAATATCATCAACATAAATTTGACAAATTAAAATATCCTTCTTAGATGTTTTACAGAAAAGAGTCGTGTCCACTTGTCCTCTAGTGAAACCATTGTCTAGAAGGAAAGAACTTAATCTTTCATACCAAGCTCTGGGAGCTTGCTTCAAACCATACAATGATTTCTTAAGTTTGAAAACATGTTCTGGAGACTTAAAGTCTTCAAAACCAGGAGGTTGATGGACATAGACTTCTTCATCTATATAACCATTTAAGAAGGCACTCTTAACATCCATCTGATACAGAGTGATGTTATGTTGAGTGGCAAAGGAAATTAATAAGCGAATAGATTCTAACCTGGCCACTGGTGCAAAGGTTTCTGTATAGTCAATCCCTTCTTGCTGACTATATCCCTAAGCCACCAGTCTGGCTTTGTTTCTTACCACTTCTCCCTTTTCACTGAGCTTGTTTCTTAACACCCACTTAGTACCAATGATGTTGAATCCTTTTGGTCTAGGAACCAAATCCCATACATCATTCCTTGTAAACTGATTTAGTTCTTCTTGCATGGCAATTATCCAGTCTGGATCTTCTAGAGCTTGATCAGCAGAAACTGGCTCGATCAAAGAAACAAGACCTAATTGACATTCTGCATTTTTCTTAAGGAATGCTCTTGTTCTGATGGGATCGTCTTTCTTTCCAAGGATCACATCTTCTGAGTGAGCTAAGGAGAGTCTAGAAGATTTTCTGACTGTTGGCTCTTCAGAAATCCTGAGATTCTCTAAAGATGCAGCAACTTGATCTTCTGATTCATTGCTTCTGAGACTTTCAGCTTCTGGAGCTTTACTTCTTGGTTCTACAGCTTCTGATATGTCAATATCTATATCTGCAAAATTCTCAAACTGCTTTGGTTTTTCAAGACCAAGCTTATCATCAAACCTGATATTGATTGATTCTTCTACAACCAATGTTTCAGTATTGTATACTTTGTAGCCTTTAGAGCGTTCAGAATATCCAAGAAGAAAACATTATTGTGCCTTAGAATCAAACTTACCAAGATGATCTTTAGTATTCAGAATAAAACACACACATCCAAAAGGATGAAAATATGAAATGTTGGGCTTTCTGTTCTTCCACAATTCATAAGGAGTCTTATTTAGAATAGGTCTTATAGAGATTCTATTCTGAATATAACATGCAGTGTTTATTGCTTCTGCCCAGAAGTGCTTAGCCATATTGGTCTCATTGATCATGGTTCTGGCCATTTCTTGCAGAGTCCTATTCTTTCGCTCTACAACTCCATTTTGCTGTGGAGTTCTAGGGCAAGAGAAATCATGGGCAATACCATTTTCTTTGAAGAACTCCTCAAAGAATCTGTTCTCAAATTCGCCACCATGATCACTTCTGACCTTTATGATTTTGCACTCCTTCTCGGATTGGATCTGAGTGCAGAATTCAAAGAACACTGAATGAGACTCATCCTTGTGTTTTAAGAACTTTACCCATGTCCAGCGGCTATAATCATCTACGATGACTAATCCATATTTCTTCCCTCTGACAGATGCTGTTTTGACTGGTCCAAACAGATCAATGTGCAGAAGTTCTAATGGCCTTGAGGAAGAGACAACATTCTTATATTTGAATGCAGGTTTGGAGAACTTTCCCTTCTGACATGCTTCACAAAGAGCATCTGATTTATATTTCAGATTTGGGAGACCTCTTACCAGATTTAGTTTGTTAATCTGAGAAATCTTTCTCAAACTAGCATGTCCTAATCTTCTGTGCCAGACCCATTGCTCTTCAGAAACAGACATAAGGCAAGTCACCTTCTGCTTCTCAAGATCTGAAAGATCAATCTTATAGAAATTGTTCTTTCTCTTGCCTGTAAATAGGATTGAGCCATCCTTCTGACTTACAGCCTTGCAAGACTTTTGATTGAAGATTATATCATAACCATTGTCACTTAATTGACTTATGGACAATAAGTTATACGTTAATCCTTCTACAAGAAGTACATTAGTTATGGAAGGAGAGTTACCAATACTTATGGTTCCAGAGCCAATAATTTTGCCCTTCTGATCTCCTCCAAACTTGACTTCTCCACTAGACTTAAGCACCAGGTCTTGGAACATAGACCTTCTTCCCGTCATGTGTCGCGAGCACCCAGAGTCCAGGTACCATGATATTTTGTGCTTTGTCCTCTTTGCAGCTAAGGATATCTGCAACAGAAATTATCTTCTCCTTAGGTACCCACAATTTCTTGGGTCCTTTCTTGTTAGTTTTCCTCAAGTTCTGATTGAACTTGGGTTTTGCATGATAATTAACAGGAGGAACAGCATGATATTCTTTAGGTTTGACATCATGATATTTCTTAGGTTGTGTCACATGCTTCTTGGTGTGTACAGTGTTAAAATTCTGTGCATGTGAAGTGAGCCTAATATCATGTGTATGGCCATATTTGAACTGATCATACAATGGCTTGTATGTGATTTTCAAATCATCAACAGGTTCAAATTTATGTGAGGTATCACCCTCATAGCCAAAGTCAAACCTTCTGTTTCCAGAAACACCATATATCATAGAAGCAAGATGACTTCTGCCAATACTTCTAGATAGGAACTTTCTGAAGCTCGAGTCATATTCTTTCAGAATATGATTGAGACTAGGAATGAATTTTTCTGATTTAGAAGGAGATACACTATCATTGGATAATTTTAAAACTTTTTCCTTCAGTTCAGAATTTTCCACTTCCAGCTTCTTAGTTTCAAATTCAAATTGCTTTTTCAGATTTTTGTATTTGATACTAAGGTGAGCCTTGAGTTCCAGAAGTTCAGTCAAGCTGGAAACTAATTCATCTCTAGATAGTTCAGAAAATACCTCTTCAGAATCTAATTCTGATCCATCATCCATTGTGGCCATCAGTGCAAAGTTGGCTTGCTCTCCTTCAGAGTCTGATTCTGATTCTGATTTAGAATCATCCCATGTTGCCATAAGCCCTTTCTTCTTATGAAACTTCTTCTTGGGATTCTCCTTCTGAAGTTTTGGACATTCATTCTTGCAGTGTCCAGGCTCATTGCACTCATAGCAGACAACTTTTTTCTTGTCAGATCTTCTGCCCCCAGAAGATTCTCCTCGTTCAAATTTCTTTGAACTTTTGAAGTTTTTGAACTTCCTTTGTTTGCTCTTCCAGAGTTGGTTTACCCTTCTGGAGATCATTGACAGTTCATCTTCTTCTTTTGATTCTGATTCTTTAGAATCTACTTCTTCAGCCTGAAAAGCGTTAGTGTATTTTTTAATATTAGATTTTAATGCAATAGACTTACCTTTCTTCTGAGGCTCATTTGCATCCAGCTCTATCTCATGGCTTCTCAAAGCACTGATTAGCTCTTCCAAAGAGACTTCATTCAGATTCTTTGCAATCTTGAATGCAGTCACCATGGGGCCCCATCTTCTGGGCAAGCTTCTGATGATTTTCTTTACATGATCAGCCTTGGTGTAGCCTTTATCCAGAACTCTCAATCCAGCAGTTAGCGTTTGAAATCTTGAGAACATCTTCTCAATATCTTCATCATCCTCCATCTTGAAGGCTTCATATTTCTGGATTAGAGCAAGAGCTTTAGTCTCCTTGACTTGAGCATTTCCCTCATGGGTCATTTACAATGACTCATATATATCATGGGCAGTTTCCCTGTTAGATATCTTCTCATACTCAGCATGAGAGATAACATTCAGCAAAACAGTCCTACATTTATGATGATTTTTGAAAAGCTTCTTTTGATCATCATTCATTTCTTGTCTTGTAAGCCTTACGCCAGTAGCATTCACTGGATGTTTGTAACCATCCACCAGAAGATCCCATAAGTCACAATCTAGACCAAGGAAGTAACTTTCCAGTTTATCTTTCCAGTATTCAAAGTTTTCACCATCAAATACTGGTGGTCTAGTATAACCATTGTTACCATTTCCATTGTATTGCTCAGCAGAGCCAGATGTAGATGTAGGTGTGTTTGTTGGAATTTCACCAGCCATCTTTTACTAAAGCGTTTTTCTCTTCCTGGATCTTTTCTAAACACGGTTAAGTGCTTGCACCTTAGAACCGGCGCTCTGATGCCAATTGAAGGATAGAAAAACACTTAGAAATGGGGGGTTTGAATAAGTGTAGCTTTAAAACTTGTAAGATAAAAACAATTTGCACAATGATTTTTATCCTGGTTCGTTGTTAACTAAACTACTCCAGTCCACCCCCTTGGAGTGATTTACCTCACCTGAGGATTTAATCCACTAATCACACTTGATTACAATGGTTTTCCACTTAGCCAACTGATAAGTCTTCTAGAGTATCCTGATCACAACCTGATCACTCTAGGAACAAACTGCTTAGACAACCTCTAAGACTTTTCTAGAGTATTCTGTTCTACCTGATAACTCTAGTTCTTACAACTTAATGTAAACAAATTCTAAGAGTATTACAATGCTTCTGAAAAGCTATAATCACAACTGTGATATTTCTCTTAAAGTTTAAGCTTAAGTCTCACTAAAATATTACAACAGCAATGTAGTGAGCTTGATGATGAAGTTTGAGAGCTTTTGAATTTGACAGCGTTTCAGTTTAATGCGCAAGTGTTGTATTGAGCTTCTCATCAAAACTTCATATTTATAGGCGTTTGAGAAGATGACCGTTGGGAGCATTTAATGCTTTGCGTATTCCGTACAGCATTGCATTTAATGTTTCACTCTTTTGTCAACTACCTCGAGCCTTGTTTCTGTTGTGTCTACTGACGTTGCCTTTAATAGCTTCTAACGTTCCTTTTTTCAGTCAGCGTAGCCTGCCAGTCTAGTACTTGCTTCTGATCTGATGTTTGTGTAAACAACGTTTGAATGTCATCAGAGTCAAACAGCTTGGTGCAGAGCATCTTCTTGTCTTCTGACCTTGAAGTGCTTCTGAGCGTGATACCATGAGAACTTCAGTGCTTCTGATCTCAAGTTCTTCTGATGCTTCCATATACCCATGTTCTGATTCTGCTTGACCATCTTCTGATGTCTTGCCAGACCATGTTCTGATGTTGCATGTTGAACCTTCTGAGTCAGTTGCCTCTTGCGCTGATTTTGTGCATACTCTTTGTATAATTCCTAAAATGGAAATTGCATAGTATTAGAGTACCACATTATCTCATACAAAATTCAAACGACCACCGCTTCCAAGAAAGGGTCGAACGACCACCGCTCCCGGCACCAATCTGATTCCCCCCGACCAAGAAGAAAATCCCGGTCACCTCCGGCAAAACACGACGACAACTGTAGGCGACACAGGCGGAGTCACAACCGATCCTCCACTCCTTCCGCCAGCTACGAAGAAGAGGAACGTCGGGGCCCTCTGTCCCACGCTATCTTGGAAGCACCCCTACCGGTCGGTCTTGAAAAACCCCACCGCTGGGCACATACGACGGGACCGCCGATCCAGACGAGCACATAGAGAACATCGACGCCCTCCTAGATTATAGAGGGGTGCCCGGTGCGATCAAATGTCGTTTGTTTCCGACCACCCTGCACAAAGGAGCCATGACGTGGTACAAACGTTTTCCTGACGAGTCCATCACTTCGTGGAGAGTGCTCGGTAAACTCTTCTCCAGGCACTTCACGGCCTCCCGGAGACACCCAAAATCAGAAGCATCCTTGGAGGCCATCATTCAAGGAAAAGACGAATCCCTCCGGGCCTACATAGAAAGGTTCAACAAAGAGGCCGTGTAGGTATCCACAACAGCCCATATGAAGAAGTTCCTACTCGAGCGAGGCCTCCGATCAAGCGTACATACAGTACGAGGAGAAAGAGGCCGCTCACGCAGTCTGCAACTCGAGACAGGAAGAGAACACTAAAGGTGCTCGTCAAGATGATTCCCACCGAGGGACTGACAAGAAAAGAGACGACAAAGGACGAGACCCGAAAGACTACAAAGCACCAGCAGGGAAGTTTCGGGAATACACCCCGCTGAACGCATCCCGGGAACGCATCTTGAACGATTGCGCCAACGCGGAATTCCAAACGAGAAAAGTCCGCTTCCCTAAGACCATGCCCGCACGTCCGAACTTGGACAAATCAAAGTTCTGCCGATTCCATAAAGGCCATGGGCACAGCACGGAAGACTGCATCCACCTGAAAGACGCGATAGAGATACTTATCCGAGAAGGACACTTGAAACAGTATCCGAAGAAGCAGGAGGTCGCCAAGGAGGCCAAGCTAGTAACCGAAGAAAAACCGGTCGACGACACGCCCGCCGTGCAGGTGGCCATGAGTATCACCAGACCGGAGGACTTCTACCTCCCTGACTAGGCCGGGGCGTCTTCCACCTTTTCCCCTCACAGCCCATGGGAATTCCCCCCTTTGGCATGGTCATCTCCGGGGGAGGATTCAGCAAGCTCACCGTCGGATCTGTAAAGCGAAAATTTGACGAACTAATCTCAACAAGTTCGAGCAAAGCCGCTACCCTCGAGCTCGCCAGAGGTGGCTCGTCCTCCATATCTTTCTACAAGGACGAACTACCCGGCGGAGCGCCCAATGCTACCATCCCACTCCTTATCCGAGCTCGGATGGCCAACTTTCGCGTTCGCCGCATCTTAGTCGATCAAGGGAGCTCAGTGGACATCATGTATTCCCAGTTGTTCAAGACACTACAACTAAACGACAGCCACCTCACCCCCTATGTAGGGTCCGACCTACAAGGTTTCAACGGCACCGTGACTAAACCATGGGGATTCGTCGAGCTCATCGTTTCGATCGGGTCGGCAGAAACCACCAGGGTCGTCAAAGTCCAGTTCTTGGTCATTGATTGCCCCTCAATCTACCAATGCATCTTAGGGCGCCCGACGCTGGCCAAACTAATCGCAGTACCCTCGACCGTGCATCTCAAGCTCAAGTACTACACAGCCAAAGGACAAGTTGCAACACTCAACGGCGACATCGAAGCAGCCATGAGGTGTTTCGAAGCCTCCACCAAAGGACTCAGCTCCATAAAGACTGCCCAGGACAAAACAGCGTGCATCGCAGGCCCCGAGCCCGGCAAACCTATGCTCTGCATCGACACCATCGACCTGGACAGTCGCTTCCACAAAGAATCTGAGAAGAAGACCGACACGAAGGCACCAGAAGAAGGCCTCCGCCCAATCCCCGGTGGAGACTTCGAACTGATAGCCCTCGGCAACGACCCGACCAGAGGAGTTAAAATCGGCACAGATCTGCCCGAACTAGCCAAAAGGCAACTCAAGGCCTGCCTCAGAGAGAACGCCGACCTCTTCGCATGGAGCGCGGCCGAGATGCCTGGTCTTGATCCAGAAGTAGCATGCCACCGCCTGACGATCGATCCCTCATGCAAAGTCGTCGCCCAGAGGAGGAGAAAGCAATCACCAGAAAAAATGACTGCAGCCGAACTAGCCGTTAAGGACCTCTTAGAGGCCAATTTCATATCAGAAGCCAAATATACTACTTGGCTCTCCAATGTTGTACTTGTGAAAAAATCTAATGGAAAATGGCGCATGTGCATTGACTATACCGATCTTAATAGGGCTTGCCCTAAAGACGCTTATCCTCTGCCTAGCATAGATAAATTAGTCGATAATTCCGTAGGTTTCTAACTCTTATCATTTATGGACGCGTATTTCGGGTACAACCAAATACCCATGTCAAAAACGGGCAAAAAATATACAGCCTTCATGACCGAGTCAGGCAATTACTACTATAATGTGATGCCCTTCAGTCTGAAAAACGCCGGAGCTACGTACCAACGAATGATGAACAAAGTATTCCAAGCTGAGATCGGCGACATGCTCGAAGTCTACATGGACGACATGATCGTCAAATCCCAAGAGGAGACCGACCATGCCGCCCATCTCAAGAAGGTTTTCGAACAAGCTCGGAAATGCAAAATGAGATTCAACCCCAAGAAATGCACTTTCGGAGGCCGAGCTGGGAAATTCCTCGGGTTTTACCTAACCGAACGGGGGATCGGGGAAAATCCGGACAAGTGCAGAGCCTTTTCGGAATTCCCAACGCCGGACTCCAAAAAATCCATTCAATCCCTGAACGGCATGCTCACATCACTGTCCCGGTTCGTAGCCAAGTCAACCCAACACGCTCTCCCGCTCTTCAAACTCCTCCGAAAAGAGACTACTTTCGAATGGACAGACGAATGCGAATGCGCTCTGACTCACCCCAAACAAGCTCTCTCACGACCGCCCGTACTCTCGAGGCCCGAATCCGGATAAATCCTCTATCTCTATTTGGCCGTTGTACCGAGGCAGTCAGCGCCGCTCTCATTAGCGAGACACCGGAAGGCCAAAGACCCATTTATTTTACGAGCAAAGCGCTCCAAGGCCCAAAAATCAGGTACCAGCAGATCGAGAAAGTCGCCCTCGCACTAATCACTGCGGCCAGGAGACTAAGACACTACTTCTTGGCACAACCGTGGTCGTTTGAACCGAACAGCCCGTAAAACAGCTCCTAGGTCGCCCTGACATGGCCGGAAGAATGCTCCGCTGGTCCCTAGAACTCTCGGAATTTGACATACAGTATGAGGGGAGGAAGGCGCTAAAATCACAGGTTCTAGCAGATTTCGTAGCTGAAATGGCTTTCCCAGACACGACGACATGCAGCGCCCAGAGATGGACCCTGTACGTGGACGGAGCCTCCAGCCCGACTGGAAGCGGGGCAGGCATCATCTTGGAAAACGGAGAAGGAACGCTAATAAAAGTATCGTTATCGCTCTCCTTTCCAACCTCCAACAACCAAGCAGAATACGAGGCACTGCTCGCGGGGCTACATCTCGCCGACGACTTGAATGCCGAGGAAATCTAAGTATTCACCGACTCTCAACTGGTAGCTTCGCACATCTCCGGAGAATACCAAATCAAGAGCAACCATCTCGCAGGATACCTGAACCTCGTGCACGAAAAGATGGCCCGATTCAAGAGCGCCATAGTAAAACACATCCCCATGGAGCATAACACCTGAGCGGACGTCCTGTCGAAAGTCGCCAGCACAAGGAAGAAAGGGGGCAATAAGTCAGTAATCCAGGAAATACTGCCCAAACCCAGCAGCGAACCCCCAAGCGGGTTGTCGCTCGTCAACGCGATCGGATACGCTTCTTACTGGATGACCCCCGTGTACAACTACCTCACAAGCGACCTCCTGCCAAGCGACCCCAAGGAAGCCTCCACAATCAGGAGAAGAGCCTGCTCGTACGTCCTGGTCGAAGATCGCCTCTACCGACGAGGGTTCTCCATACCCCTCCTCAAGTGCATCGACGAAGACACTGTCCCCCACATACTCCGAGAAATACACGAGGGCATCAACTCCCAGCACCTAGGGGGAAGATCTCTCGCCAGGAAAGCACTCCGAGCCGGATACTATTGGCCCACCATGCAGCACGACGCTAAAGAATACGTAAAGAAATGTGACAAGTGCCAACGTTTTGGTGACATGCACCTCGCACCTCCCAGCAAACTCAAGTCCCTGTCATCCCCCTGGCCGTTCGCGTGGTGGGGCATGGACCTCCTCAGACCATTTGTGACCGGGAGCAATCAGAACAAATACCTCATAGTCGCAGTCGACTACTTCACCAAATGGATCGAAGCCGAACCATTGGCCAAGATCACATCTCTGAACATACTATGTTTTTACAAAAGGAACATCCTCGCCCGGTTCGGAATACCCCTGGCTATCATCACCGACAATGGCACCCAGTTCACCGACGGGCGCTTCCAGGAATTTGTGACAAAGTTAGGAACCAAGCAACACTTCGCGTCAGTCGAACACCCCCAAACGAACGGACAAGCCGAGGCCGCTGACAGAGTGATTTAGAGGGGCATAAAAAGAAGACTGGACGAAATCAAAAAGGGGTGGGTCGAGGAGCTACATAGCGTCCTCTGGGCCTATCGCACCACCCCCCATTCCACAACCGGGGAGACTCCCTTTCGACTTACTTACAGGACAGAAGTCGTAATCCCCGTTGAAGTACACGTGCCAACTAGGCGCACCGAGGAACCCCTCGAAACGGAAGGCAACCTCGAGGCGATTAAAGAAGAGCTCGGCCTGGTCGAAGAAATTCGGACAGGAGCCGCTATGCGCGAAGCCTCACTCAAACAAAAAATCGCCCTAAGACACGACGCAAAAGTCATAAAACAAGAATTAGAGGTAGATAGCCTAGTGCTCAAAAGAAACCACAAGGACTCCCGGGAAGGCAAACTGGCCGCAAACTGGGAGGGCCCCTATCGCGTCCGAGCAAAGACCGAAAACGGGGCATATTACTTAGAGAACTTGCAAGGAGAAGAACTCGCTCGACCTTGGAATGCCGAAAAACTCAAGCAATATTACAGCTAAAACACAGGTGCAGCCCGGGTACACGCCGAGCACCTAAAAAGATGAGACAAAAAGACAGAAGTCCGCTCTCTTAATCGAGCAGACTCCTTGTCCTTCGGGGGGCCCGAATACCGCTCACTCCCGTCGTAAACAAGTACCGTGACGGCCATGAGGCTCGGAACTCAGCACAACGAGGCCTGAGACTCACCTTCGTCGGGCACTTGCCCCCAGCAATCGACCACAGTTCCACACACTGGGCGATCGATACACTACAATCGAGCGAATCTTCCAATTAAACAAAAACAAACGTTCACGCGAAGAACACACAACGATACTTTATTCATCATCCATGAGAATTACAAAGTACAAATCAAATAAAAGAAAAACGCATTATTCTGCCTGACGAGCAAACTCCTCCGAATGGAGATACTGATACCAATCCTCATCCCACTCAGTCTCAGAAACATCAGCACTGACCACGACCCTCACACCTGAAGACTGAGCCTACGCATCTGAACTCCGGGTCCCCCGGCGACGAGAAGCAGATCCGGTCGAAACCTTCTTCTTCCCCTTCGCCTTCTTCACTCTGTGGGAACACAATGTTGAAGAAACTTTTCCTCCCTTAGCGCCACTCATCCCTGCGTAAAAATGAAGAAAGAAAGGTCCATGAAACCTCCTTTTATAGAAGAAGAAAGGGGATCGAAATGCATGGGAAACGGAAAAAGTAATTAAAATACAAAGACGTTGGAAACCAGCGACACGCTGTCCAAGGGGTCAAAACGCATGCACACAGACTCCAAGAAACGGGCACAACAAACAATAACGTTAAAAACTAAGTACTCCTTAATTAAAACGGACGAAAAGCCCGGAAATATGTCCAACTACGGTCACAAAGACCGAGATGGTAATATACTTACAAAATCAAAACGGGGGGCATACCCCCCGGAATAGAAGTACAAAACAAAGGCTCACAGGCCAAACACTTAAACACAGAAAAAACTATCATACACCTTCTTCCATCTGCACCTCCTCGGCTTCCTGAGTCGCTGGCCTATCCCCAAAGTTTGGAGAAACGATGTGGTCCCCTTCCAAGCGATGATACGGTCCAGTACCCGCGGTCACCAATTCCACCCCAGGATTCTTCAACTTAAGCTGGGCCACCGTAGAATTATAGGTGTCCTCGGCAGCAGCGACACAATCTCCCCCCAAGACTCTGATGTACTGGATCAAATCCGCCCGGGTCAAGAGAGCCCTCTCCTCCTCCGTCTCATCCTCAGCAGGAGCCGGAGATCGGCGAAGGGAGACCTCCTTCACCGAGGAAGACAACATCGCTCCATACAGAGTCCGAAAGAGCAAAGTATACTGACCCTGCACGTCCGCAAGAGCATCCTCCTTCGCGGTCAGTCGAGCCTTCACGGTCGCCAGCTCCTCACCCTGCTCCTTCAACATCTGGTCTCGTTCCGCCAGAGCAGACGTATTCACCCTAACATCCTACTCGAGCAGCCTCACCGCTTCCGCAGACAAGGGCGCCGAACGAGCATAAAGGGTAGCCAGCTCGAGCACCCGAACCACAGCTGAAGCATCTTGCACCAAGAATCTTTGTCGAACGGAGGGCTCCAAACCTTCAATATGAAGAGATTCAGCACGAGGAATGGTCAGAGAAGGTCCTCCCTCAAAGAACCGGGGCTAGAGGAAGCATGAAGGGATGGTAAAGATATCGCCGGCCTCCTCCTGAGTCAGATCCACGACCTCAACCCTCTGCCGCTTGGGACGGACCAGTGCATCCGGATCTGGCTGCTGACGAAGAGGGGAAGGAAGCGCCGTGACCGGCCTCAGGGATTCACCCTGGTTAGAAGCCCGCAACGGGGAACCAACAGCAGCTGGAGAGGAAGAGGAAGTGCCCGAGCCCGTCGCCGGAGACCTCTGCACCGCAGCCAACCTAGGGCCAGCACTCTTCTTGACAATCCCCTTGGCCTTGCTCGCCTGTCTGAGCATCCGATCATGACGCGCCCGATCCATTGACTCTGCAAAGAAAAAACACAAGAAAAAACATGAGGATCAGTCCGTCATAAGATCACTACCAAAAACTACAACAACAAAAATGACAAGTTAAAATAATAAAACAAATGGGAGAGGGGCAGATACCCAGATAGGCAAATGCGCCCTCATCAGTCCCACTAGCCAAAAGTTCCTTTATACTGATCACGCCCGGTTCCCTAACGATCTCCCCGTCTTCGTCAACAACGGGCTTCCCCGAACGGTCCACCTTGGCGACCGCAAGAAGGCCCTGCACGAAGTTCTGAAGGAGGGCATAATCCCCCCGAGCATCCTCATCCAAATCCGAAAGTTTGATGATATACTGGTCGGTGCCATACTCAAAGTGATCCCGAGACCAGAAAAACCTAAACTTATGCCTCCGAGCAGTGACTGGCTCCCCAATATCATTAAGTACCGGACGACCATTGACATCCACGGTCGGAACCCTAGCGAAGACACTGTCACGGGCCTCCCGGGACTGAGGACGGATGAGGAAGAAGCGGGGCTTATAGTTTTTCAAGGAATCCGAGTAAGACTTGAAAATCTTCTTAGACTGCTTCAAGGACACTCATCCAAAGCGACCGTCCCTCACTGTGCGTTGCATACAAAATATATAAAAGAACAAAGGTATTGTCGCCCCTATCTTCAGGTTAGAGCAGACCAGCTCGAACGCCCGGATGAAAGCGATCGAATTAGGGTGAAGCTGCGCAGGGGCCACCTCCAGGTGGTTAAAAACAGCCATCTGAAACTCAGTAAAAGGCACGCGGAACCCCATCTCCCGGAAGACCACCTCGTACATTGGGAGCAGAACGGGGGTACATACGTCACAGATACGATCCTCTTCAGCCGGGATAAGAACCGACCACCCGTTCCTGGAGGTATCCCCGGCAGGATCCACGTGACCCCCAATCTCCGTGAAAATATCCGAGTCATCCTCCACAAAATAACTCTCGATATCGAGCGCTTCCTGAACCACCTAGGCTGACAGAGGCACCTCCTGCCGAGCCGAAGGAGTAGAGGACGACGAACCCGATGCTGACGAACGCCCCACTTCGGCCATATTTCACCTGAAACACAGGGGAGAACAGTGAATTCGACAGTTAAATCAAATTCACCCTTCCACCACCGTTCAGAGTGAAAGGGCGCACCAACGCTCCAAGGACCGAACGGCCCGCGACCTTGCCCCTCTCCAGAAAAACAGAATCCGAGCAAAAGGGAGACACGCGCCAAAGTAAAGGGCAAAGACGCACGCTACGTCATAATGACCTATTCTCCTAGAAAAACGCTGAAAACATACCTACGCATAACCAAAACTCCTAGAACTCAGTCAACCAGCTGGAATATGGCCGTAAGCGGAAGCTTCAACCATACGCCGCCGCTAGCAGCGGAGAAATCATCCATCTCCGCCGCCTACCACCAACTTCATCCTATATCTTCGTCAAAATCACTCCTAAAGTTCTACCCTAACCGCATGCAACCAATTTCTAAAAACAAATTAAAGCATAGAAAGCTAAAAACGAAGATAAGAACATACTTACGAGTGAAGATTCTGGCAGAGAAACGGAGAATAGGAAGAAGAACACCACGACAAAGCTCACGGTCGGCGGCGGAGGGAAGAGAACGAAGCGAAAGAATTTGAAAAGTTTGGGAGAAATAACAGACCCTGGTATTTATAGGCTACTGAAGACGTCACGTGCGCCGCACATGGGGCTCTGCGAAACGGCATGCCCATCATTAACCCTAATAGCCTATGAATAGGGTAGCCATCATTTTGCATTAAACGCGACACGACCCCCAACTGACTCTTCAGAAGCAACACGCCTCCTAGCTCCCGGCCTGACCTTTCTTCTCCCCGGAAGATTCAGGCCAATCCTCCTCGGATACATAGGGCACATGTCCCCGGAAGATCCCCCGAATCAAAATTCCTCTAAGTCGTCATTCCCACGAGCAGAAGCAACGACTTGGGGGGCTCCTGTTCTGGACCGGCTCAAACACCCTTATTGGGCCAATCCAGCCTTCGGCCCAAGGCACCCTGGACACGCGCGCGAAAGTCTTCCCCGGCCCGTTCCGGGCAAACACCAAAGACAACCGACCACGAGATAGCCTCGTGCCCGGTAAGCAACCAGCTCATGCGCTACCTAAATCCCCGCCTTAGGAAGAGGAGCCGATGTCGCTGAAAGAGACCCTATAAATAGCCCTCTAACCATAGAGGGCAAGGTAACCTTTTTCTTACCCCAAAATTCTCTCACTTTGTTGTGCCTTGTGGATCACATACTTACTTTGGCATCGGAGTGCCTTGCAGGTACAACCGTTTTTCCCTTTCAACCGCTCCGGATATCAAGCCATCTTTATTGCTGGCCATCTGATCTGCTCGGTAAGATCAGGTACCAACAATAATTCATTCAGCTTGGGTGTCAAGTTGGCGAGAGATATTGTGTCATTTGTAAGTTTGAACTCAACAGGAGGTTTGTGTCTGCTGAAGTACACTTTTGCCTTAATAAAAAACTGAGGAAAAGGCTAATATATGTCTATTTATACAACTTTAGATTCTTTCTAGACCACACAAAATTGTCAGTGAAATCAAAACCCACAAAACTGTCGACAAAATCCTGATCATTAAAAAATATTAAGTCAACACATTACCAAAAATTTCATCATTCAACTAAATTTCCGGTATAAAATGATAGATTTTGAAATTTCCAAAAAAAATTATAACTTACTGGAACTTTTCAACATCATACCAAAAATTTTGTCCGGAAAAATTGTTTTTCTATACAAAAAGTATTTTTGATATTAAGAAAATTCGAGGGGTGCCGAGTTTAATTTCCGGGATTGTAGGTTAAATTCTCGTACTATTGTATCTCAAAAAAACTCAAGGTCTTCCTATATTTTAACCACGTTATTTAAATTTTATAATTTATATTTTATTTCAACTATCCCGTTTGAATTTAATAATTTATACGCACTTGTATTTTTGTAGTTTTATGGTCCCAAAATATTTAAATTATGTAATGAAAATTTCTTTAGCCACCTCCCTATGGGGGTCACCCCCAGCGAAAATCCCAAAATACCCCTGCTTCGGAAATGAACTTCCGAAGCGCTTTTTTTTTAAAAAAAAAATTCCATAATTCGGAAGTTCATCTCCGAAAACACCTCATGGGGGGTGTCTTCGGAGATGAACTTCCGAAAACACCTCATGGGTGAATTCGGAAGTTCATTTCCGAATTATGCAGAAACTGTTTTTTTTTATGTTTTTTCTTAAACAGTCTCGCATTTTAATTTAACGCAAATGCCAAATAAAATAAGCAACAGATAAACTGAAAATACTAATACGATAAATAAAATCCAAATAATATATACAAGCCGAACCAAATAGTAATAGTGTGCGCAATATACAATCCGAAAACAAAAAATAAATAAACCCGACCACTACTGGGTGTGCCTAACCCTCTCACCCTGAGCCCTCTTCTGCCGCCTGTACCCCGCCGCACGGCCCGCATCAGTGACGATCGCCTCCATCACGGCGACTGCATCTGGACCGCCCTGAAGAACGACACCCCGATCCAAGGCGTCCCGCCCAAGCATCTCTATCCGCTGGCAGATCGGCAGGAGATCAATGGCGTGGTCATCCTCGGCCTGCTGGTTCTCCAGGATCTCCTCATGTGCTGGCCTAGGAGCGTCGGGAACGTCGGGTCTCAGTAGAGGATGGGACACCCGGTAGAACCATGTGACGTACCCCTCCTCACTGTGCCAGTCCTGTGTGACCCGAGTGAGACGGTACTCCTGCGGTACCAGATGCTGCTGCCACTCCGCCCATATGGCAGTGAGCTGCACTCGGGTCACTGTGTCGGGAGCAGCCTCAAACGGTGACCTGGGTATCCGCTGCACGAATCCAAACTGACGCATGCACCGCTCTGGGAGATACCGGACCATGATGCTGGTCCCGCATGCCAACCAGCCTGAATATAGAGCAATGCCGTCAAAGGGGACAATCTGAGCGTAGTCGACGAACGGCCTCCAGGTGACGTCGTCGTGCATCGTGCGGTCCAAGTACAGACGGTATGGTCCCACCGCATCGTTCCCCCTCTGGAGATCGTATCTGGCGGCCCTGGGCATGGCGTCCACGTACGCAGGATCGATGTGAAAGCCGTGGGTGCGGGAGAAGTAGGAGATGATCCAGCTCTGAAACAGAAACACGATAATGTATTAAAAATAAATACGAAACATAAATAAATAAATAAATACGATAATGTATTAAAATAAAACGTACCGTAAGCAGTGTGTAGGATCCGACCAACTGCCTCGTCCTCCAGTTGGAGGCCTCATTCAGCTTCTGGTAGAGGTATGCCAGAGTAGCTGCCCCCCAATTCCACTGGTGAACGGTATCCAGGTCCATGAAGTAGCGGAGGTAGGTCACATCGACGTACCTGGCACTCTTGTCCACAAAGCATGCAGCGCCTACCACATGCATGTACCAGCACCGGAGAGCGCAGCCGCGGTGATACTCTGTGAACAGCTCGTTACCCGTGAAGGATAGAAAAACACTTAGAAAGGGGGGGTTTGAATAAGTGTAGCTTTAAAAACTAGACAGATAAAAATAAATTGCACAGTTATTTTTATCCTGGTTCGTTGTTAACTAAACTACTCCAGTCCACCCCCGCAGAGATGATTTACCTCAACTGAGGATTTAATCCACTAATCGCACGGATTACAATGGTTCTCCACTTAGTCAGCAACTAAGTCTTCCAGAGTCTTCTGATCACACACTGATCACTCCAGGAACAACTGCTTAGATACCCTCTAAGACTTTCTAGAGTATACTGATCCACACGATCACTCTAGTTACAACCTGCTTAGATAACCTCTAAGACTTCCTAGAGTATTCTGATCCACACGATCACTCTAGTTCCTTACAACTTAATGTAATCAATTCTAAGAGTATTACAATTGCTTCTTAAAAGCTATAATCACAAACTGTGATATTTCTCTTAACGTTTAAGCTTAATCTCACTAATATATTACAACAGCAATGTAGTGAGCTTAGATGAAGATGAAGATTCTGAGCTTTGAATAGAACAGAGTTTCAGCAAGTTGATATGAGTTGTTTTTGTTCAGGATCGTTAACCTTGCTTCTCATCAGAACTTCATATTTATAGGCGTTGGAGAAGATGACCGTTGAGTGCATTTAATGCTTTGCGTGTTCCGTACAGCATCGCATTTAATGTTATACGCTTTTGTCAACTACCTCGAGCCTTGTTCACGCTGTGTCTACTGACGTTGCCTATAATAGCTTTTAACGTTCCTATTGTCAGTCAGCGTAGCTTGCCACTTGTACTTCCTTCTGATCTGATGTTTGTGAATACAACGTTTGAATATCATCAGAGTCAAACAGCTTGGTGCAAAGCATCTTCTGATCTTCTGACCTTGAAGTGCTTCTGAGCGTGATACCATCAGAACTTCAGTGCTTCTGATCTCATGTTCTTCTGATGCTTCCATAGACCCATGTTCTGATTCTGCTTCGACCATCTTCTGATGTCTTGCCAGACCATGTTCTGATGTTGCATGCTGAACCCTTTGAGACAAAGCTTCTGAGCGCTGAATTATGCATACTCTTTATATATTTCCTGAAAAGGAAATTGCATTGGATTAGAGTACCATATTATCTTAAGCAAAATTCATATTATTGTTATCATCAAAACTAAGATAATTGATCAGAACAAATCTTGTTCTAACAATCTCCCCCTTTTTGATGATGACAAAAACATATATAAATGATATGAATTTGCGATCAGAAAGAGCAGACGGCAAAAGACAAATTACACAGCTATAGCATAAGCATATGAATATGTCTCCCCCTGAGATTAACAATCTCCCCCTGAAATAAATACTCGAAGAACTTTAATAAAAGACTTCCCTGATTATTTCGGTAGAGACGATCACATAAGCTTCTGTCTTCAGAGAATTCATAGCTTCTGACTTCTGCTTCCATTGGACAGCTTCAGAACTAGAATTTCTTTAGATCCCTAGAACACTCACAGCTTCTGATTCCTGCTTCCATCTAGGACAGCTTCAGAACTTGAATTTCTTTGATCTTCAGAACACTCACAGCTTCTGATTCCTGCTTCCATTTAGGACAGCTTCAGAACTTGAATTTCTTTGATCTTCAGAACATTCACAGCTTCTGTTTTCTGCTTCCTTTTAGGACAGCTTCAGAACTTGAGTTTTCTGGATCTTTAGAACATTCACAGCTTCTGATTTCTGCTTCCCTCGGATAGCTTCAGAGCTTGAATTTCTACCAACATCACTTCATGCTAGATTTGTATCAGAACATTGTTGAATGTACCAGAGCATCATCAGAGCATCTCTACATCCTGAAATGTTACAGAACAAAAACTAAACGACAAAAGTCAGCATGAACGAGTCAGAACATAAAATGTATATTAGAACACATGATATGTATCAGAGCCATATAGGCTAAAATAATGTATCAGAGCAAATAGAATTTTGTCAGAGCAAATAGACAAATACGGATCAAATTCTATTATCTGTGCTTCTGATTCATTCTTCTTTCTTGCTTCTGATTTCTGAAGCTTGACAGCACTCAGCTTGCTTCAGTATCCATGAGTTTATTCTTTTTACAGAATAACACTTCTTATGGTTTTGCTTCTTGTGTTTGCTTTGAAGATTCTCTTCACTTCTTTATACCTGCAAAACACTTAAACCATATAGAACTTGCAGTTCTTGTTAGAAAATGTGTGGGAGCTTTACCCAGCAACTGATAGATTAATCAAATCATTTATCATTTATCTTCTCCCCCTTTTTGTCATAACATCAAAAAGAATATTTCAAAAGATTCAGATGAATAAAACGACAAATAAGAATCACTGGAATGTAAAAACAAAGAAACTTTTCATTGATAATCAAAAAAGATTACAAGAGAGGAATGCAGGAAAACAGATGCAACAAGGAAAGAAAACTACAAAGACCAAAGGACTAAGATCCTAGCCTACGCAAAATCCGCGCCAGAACATCATGAATCCCGTCAGTGCTTGTAGCTTGCCTTGCCATGAAGGAGCGAAACTCAGCATTGGCTACTTCTTGCGCGTCCAAACGAGAAGCCAACATAGCTTGATTCTGATGAAGGGCTTCCAAGGTCTCCATCAGAGCTGAGGTTTCACCAGAAGAAGAGGCACCTGAATTTCTGCCAAAAGAGACAGCAATCTCAGCAGGGTGATCTTCTGGGAGATCTTCAGCTTGTGCATCTTCCATTTCCTCATCTGAGTCTGACTCAGAAGTAGCCTTAGCATATTCTGGTTCAGGCAGCTCAGAAGTTCCATCTTCCAACGCTTGAAGAATAGCTGCTAGGTTTGTTGGAGGAGTAGGACCAGCAACTTCAGCAGGATAAACCACTACTGGAAAGACCATGTGAGGTGCTTTGTCAGAGGGGTTCATTCTGAACCAGTTAAACAACCACTGAAAATCTCCAGTCAGCACAGGAAACCATGGTTTCCACACCACGATGTCTCTGCAGAGATTTTCTTCTTCCAACTCATCTGCAGGTATCTTCTTCTCAAGAACACTTCTGTTCCTGATGAGATGGTGATAGCTGCTTTCACCAGCTTCCAACCGAAGACCACGAATACCAGGAGCTTCAGACATGATCCTTCTCTGAGTGTCTGTAGCCCTAACCAGAAAATCCTGACGAAAGGTATCCCAAAGGTTGCTTGTAGCATACTCATCCAGATGTTTAAGGTGAGCAGCACCCAGAATCTCCAACCAGCCATTTACATCAGAATGTAAAAGCTCCAGATATGATTGAGTGGTAGGGGTTGGAGGGTTGACAGTGAACCTGGAGTCGGGAAGAACAACACTATAGGGATTAGGTGTTCTGGTGGGAAAAGGGTGTGAGAGAGATGAAGAAATATCTGATGGATGGGTTGAAGGAGAGGAGATATCAGATGGTGAAGAAGGTGGTTCCGAGAGGATGAATGAGGAGGAAGAGGTGGTGGAGGTCTTTGAAGAGGGAGGTGATTGAGGGGTACCGTCAAGGGGTTGATACATACGTCTAGAGTAATTTCCAGACATCATAGCTTCAAACGGGTTCACTTTGAGAGGGTCATAGGTGATCCTTACTCTTTTTGGTTTGGTTTCTGGTTCAGCAGTTGCCTTTCTCTTTTGTTTCCGATCATTATCTTGATTCCCAGAGCTTGACGATGGATTCATGATGAAGTTGCAGATATTGGAAACTGCTAGGGTTTATGATATGAATGTAAAGAGAGAGAACGAAAAAGAAACTGAATGCTAAGTGAGAGAAATATAAGAGGGAAAAGAAACGTTTGAAGAATATAAAAAGAAAACTGAAAGAGAGTAAATGATGAAAAGCATTTAATGTTACGTGACGTGAGGAGAGATAATAATGACAAAAGACGTGATTTGCACAGTTACCTAAGTAGACGTCCCCTCAACTGCACGCACGCTTGTCCAGGAATAGTGAACACGTGTTTACCATCTGGATAGCCAGTTACAGCTGTTTTGCTTTTAAAGAGATTCTAAATCAACTTAGACAATGAAACGTTAGTAATAACTGAATCACAATTCTAATTGATTTCAATCAGAACTTCTAAAAAAAAATTTCATTTCAGAAGATACCCATACATAAGAACTTCTCATCTTCTCATTCTGGGCTTGTTTCTGAAGACCCATTTTGTACCTATTATATTGAATCCATCTGGTCTAGGAACAAGATCCCAAACATCATTCCTTGTAAACTGATTCAGTTCTTCTTGCATAGCAATTATCCAGTCTGGATCTTCTAGAGCATGATCAACAGAAGTTGGCTCGATCAAAGATACAAGACCTAATTGACAGTCTGCATTGTTCTTAAGGAATGCTCTTGTTCTGATTGGATCATCCTTCTTTCCAAGAATGACATCTTCTGAATGACCAGAGATGAGTCTGGATGATCTTCTGACAGATGGTTCTTCAGAAATGCTTAGATTCTCCAGAGAAGCTGATACTTGATCTTCAGATTCTTTGCTTCTGAGAAGCTCTGCTTCTGATGCGTTGCTTCTTGGCTCAACAACTTCTGATATATCAATATCACAATCTGCAAAATTATCAAACTGCTTTGGTTTTTCAGAACCAAGCTTATCATCAAACCTGATATTGATTGATTCTTCCACAATCAATGTTTCAGTATTGTATACTCTGTAGCCTTTTGAGCGTTCAGAATATCCAAGAAGGAAACATTTTTGTGCTTTGGAATCAAACTTACCAAGATGATCTTTAGTGTTCAGAATAAAGCATACACATCCAAAAGGATGGAAATATGAAATGTTAGGCTTTTTATTCTTCCACAATTCATAAGGAGTCTTATTTAGAATAGGTCTGATAGAGATTCTATTCTGAATATAGCATGCAGTGTTTATTGCTTCTGCCCAGAAATGCTTAGCCATATTGGTTTCATTGATCATGGTTCTGGCCATTTCTTGCAGAGTCCTATTCTTTCGTTCTACAACTCCATTTTGCTGTGGAGTTCTAGGACAAGAGAAATCATGGGCAATACCATTTTCTTTGAAGAATTCTTCAAAGGATCTGTTCTCAAATTCACCACCATGATCACTTCTGACCTTTATGATTTTACACTCTTTTTCAGATTGAATCTGAATGCAGAAATCAAAGAACACTGAATGAGTCTCATCCTTGTGTTTCAAGAATTTTACCCACGTCCAGCGGCTATAATCATCTACGATGACTAATCCATATTTCTTCCCTCTGACAGATGCTGTTTTGACTGGGCCAAACAGATCAATGTGCAAGAGTTCTAATGGCCTTGAGGTAGAAACAACATTCTTGGACTTGAATGCAGGTTTGGAGAACTTGCCCTTCTGACATGCTTCACAAAGAGCATCTGATTTGAATTTCAGATTAGGGAGTCCTCTGACAAGATCCAGTTTGTTAATCTGAGAAATCTTTCTCAAACTAGCATGACCTAATCTTCTGTGCCAGACCCACTGCTCTTCAGAAACAGACATAAGACAAGTCACCTTCTGACTCATAAGATCTTGCAGATCTGTCTTATAAATGTTGTTCTTCCTCTTGCCTGTAAATAGGATTGAGCCATCCTTCTGATTTACAGCCTTGCAAGACTTTTGATTAAAGATTATATCATAACCATTGTCACTCAATTGACTGATAGATAAGAGGTTATGTGTTAATCCTTCTACAAGAAGTACATTAGAAATGGAAGGAGAGTTACCAGACTTTATAGTTCCAGAGCCAATTATCTTGCCCTTCTGATCTCCTCCAAACTTGACTTCTCCTCCAGACTTAAGCACCAGGTCTTGGAACATAGACCTTCTTCCTGTCATGTGTTGTGAGCATCCAGAGTCCAGGTACCATGACATGTTGTGCTTTGTCCTTTTTGCAGCCAAGGATATCTGCAATAGGAATAATCTTATCCTTAGGTACCCACATTTTCTTGGGTCCTTTCTTGTTAGATTTTCTCAAGTTCTGATTGAACTTGGGTTTAACATTGTAAGCAATAGGAGGAACAGCATGATAATTTTTAATGTGAGTTTCATGATATTTCCTAGGTTGTGTCACATGCTTTTTGGTGTGTGTTATGTGAAAACTTTGAGCATGTGAAGTGTGCCTAATATCATGGGAGTGGCCATACTTGAACTGATCATACAATGGCTTGTATGTGAATTTCATTTCATCAACAGGTTCAAGTTTGTATGGGGTTTCACCCTCAAAACCAATGCCGACTCTTTTGTTTCCAGACACAGCATATATCATAGAAGCTAGCTGACTTCTGCCAATACTTCTAGATAAGAACTTCCTGAAACTTAAATCATATTCTTTCAGAATATGGTTTAGACTGGGAGTGGATTTTTCTGAATCAGAAGAAGATCCAACATTATTGGATAATTTTAAAAGTTTTTCTTTTAATTCAGAATTCTCCAACTCAAGCTTCTTTGTTTCAAATTCAAATAGCTTTTTCAGCTTTTTGTATTTGAGACTAGTCTGAGACTTGAATTCCAGAAGTTCTGTTAGACCGGAAACTAACTCATCTCTAGTAAGTTCAGAAAATACCTCTTCAGAATCTGATTCTGACGTAGATTCTGATCCGTCATCTTCTGTCGCCATCAGCGCACAGTTAGCCTGCTCATCTTCAGAGTCTGAATCATCTTCTGACTCATCCCAGGTTGCCATAAGACCTTTCTTCTTATGAAACTTCTTCTTGGGATTTTCCTTCTGAAGTTTTGGACATTCATTCTTGAAGTGTCCAGGCTCATTGCATTCATAGCACATGACCTTCTTCTTGTCAAATCTTCTGTCATCAGAAGATTCTCCACGTTCAAATTTCTTTGAACTTTTGACGCCTCTGAACTTCCTTTGCTTGGTCTTCCAGAGTTGATTTAGCCTTCTGGAGATCAAGGACAGTTCATCTTCTTCTTCAGATTCTGATTCTTCAGGATCTTCTTCTCTAGCCTG
Organism: Vicia villosa; assembly: GCF_029867415.1. Lineage (NCBI taxonomy): Eukaryota > Viridiplantae > Streptophyta > Magnoliopsida > Fabales > Fabaceae > Vicia > Vicia villosa. The sequence continues at coordinate 109,604 of NW_026706331.1, read as the reverse complement.
AAAAGCGTTAGTGCATTTCTTGATATTGGATTTTAATGCAATAGACTTACCTTTCTTTTGAGGCTCATTTGCGTCCAGCTCTATTTCATGGCTTCTCAAGGCACTGATAAGCTCTTCCAGAGAAACTTCATTCAGATTCTTTGCAATCTTGAATGCAGTCACCATAGGACCCCATCTTATGGGTAAGCTTCTGATGATCTTCTTTACATGATCAGCCTTGGTGTATCCCTTGTCAAGAACTCTCAATCCAGCAGTAAGAGTTTGAAATCTTGAAAACATCTTTTCAATGTCTTCATCATCCTCCATCTTGAAGGCTTCATACTTCTGGATTAAAGCGAGAGCTTTAGTCTCCTTGACTTGAGCATTTCCTTCATGAGTCATTTTCAAGGACTCATATATGTCATAGGACGTTTCCCTGTTAGATATCTTCTCATACTCAGCATGAGAGATAGCATTCAGCAAAACAGTTCTGCATTTATGATGATTCCTGAAAAGCTTCTTCTGATCATCACTCATTTCTTGCCTTGTCAGCTTTACGCCACTGGCATTTACTGGATGTTTGTAACCATCCATCAGAAGATCCCATAGATCACCATCTAGACCAAGAAAGTAACTTTCCAGTTTATCTTTCCAGTATTCAAAGTTTTCACCATCAAATACCGGCGGTCTAGTATAACCATTGTTACTGTTGTGTTGCTCAGCAGAGCCAGATGTAGATGCAGGTGTAGACTTTGCAGTTTCATCAGCCATCTTTTACTGAAGCGTTTTTCTCTTCCTGAATCTTTTCTAAACACGGTTAAGTGCTTGCACCTTAGAACCGGCGCTCTGATGCCAATTGAAGGATAGAAAAACACTTAGAAAGGGGGGGTTTGAATAAGTGTAGCTTTAAAAACTAGACAGATAAAAATAAATTGCACAGTTATTTTTATCCTGGTTCGTTGTTAACTAAACTACTCCAGTCCACCCCCGCAGAGATGATTTACCTCAACTGAGGATTTAATCCACTAATCGCACGGATTACAATAGTTCTCCACTTAGTCAGCAACTAAGTCTTCCAGAGTCTTCTGATCACACACTGATCACTCCAGGAACAACTGCTTAGATACCCTCTAAGACTTTCTAGAGTATACTGATCCACACGATCACTCTAGTTACAACCTGCTTAGATAACCTCTAAGACTTCCTAGAGTATTCTGATCCACACGATCACTCTAGTTCCTTACAACTTAATGTAATCAATTCTAAGAGTATTACAATTGCTTCTTAAAAGCTATAATCACAAACTGTGATATTTCTCTTAACGTTTAAGCTTAATCTCACTAATATATTACAACAGCAATGTAGTGAGCTTTGATGAAGATGAAGATTCTGAGCTTTGAATAGAACAGAGTTTCAGCAAGTTGATATGAGTTGTTTTTGTTCAGGATCGTTAACCTTGCTTCTCATCAGAACTTCATATTTATAGGCGTTGGAGAAGATGACCGTTGAGTGCATTTAATGCTTTGCGTGTTCCGTACAGCATCGCATTTGATGTTATACGCTTTTGTCAACTACCTCGAGCCTTGTTCACGCTGTGTCTACTGACGTTGCCTATAATAGCTTTTAACGTTCCTTTTGTCAGTCAGCGTAGCTTGCCACTTGTACTTCCTTCTGATCTGATGTTTGTGAATACAACGTTTGAATATCATCAGAGTCAAACAGCTTGGTGCAAAGCATCTTCTGATCTTCTGACCTTGAAGTGCTTCTGAGCGTGATACCATCAGAACTTCAGTGCTTCTGATCTCATGTTCTTCTGATGCTTCCATAGACCCATGTTCTGATTCTGCTTCGACCATCTTCTGATGTCTTGCCAGACCATGTTCTGATGTTGCATGCTGAACCCTTTGAGACAAAGCTTCTGAGCGCTGAATTATGCATACTCTTTATATATTTCCTGAAAAGGAAATTGCATTGGATTAGAGTACCATATTATCTTAAGCAAAATTCATATTATTGTTATCATCAAAACTAAGATAATTGATCAGAACAAATCTTGTTCTAACAACCCGCACCCTCAGCCTCGGCAGCCGCGTCCAGATGATGCTCAAAATAAGTGCTCAGTGTGGTGAACCGGACATGAGGCCCAGAAGTCGTGGCGCACTCATAGTGAGCAACCTCGTGCTCCATGCCCAAGTAGAGCATCATCCACTCAATGGCCTCCACCCTCTGGATCTTGGAGTGGGTCACCAGCGGCCCCCTAATCGGCAGGTGGAGAAGACACTGCACGTCGTGCAAGGTGATCGTCATCTCCCCAACCAGCAAGTGGAAAGAGGACGTCTCCTTGTGCCAGCGCTCCACAAATGCCCCCTGCATGCCGGTGCTGATCGTGGTGTACCCCGTCATGCAGAGCCCGCTGAGCCCTGAACCTCGCACATGGTCGTTAAACCACTCAGCTGCTGGTTTAAACAGACCGAAAATCTTGCGGGCTTGGTTGACCATTTTCAGCGGCTCTCTCTCCTGTTACAATAAAAAAAACAAATAAGCGACATATATTAACTAAGCGGACATATATTAAATAAGCGACAAATAAACGGTTAGATTATAAAAAATGGTGACAAATAAACGGTTAAATTAAAAAAATATCTCTCCCTCCCAGATCCGCCGAGCGACGTGATCGTGGTAGTGAATCAGCACGGAAGTGTCAAAAGGCCCTCCCGGATAGCCATCCTCCTGCTCATCCTCCTCCCCGGCTGGAGGGTCAACCTCCGGTACACCCTCCGGCTCGTAGTATGGCACTGGCACCTCCTCCTCCTCCTCCTCTCGCTGGCGGGAAGAAGATACCCGAGCTAGCCGACTCCTAGATCCTGAAGCAGATGTACCCTCTCCCACGTCCACGGGAACTCGCACACGGCGTCCCCGGCCCTGCCCCCGTCCCTGGGTCGACGCCAGCTGCGCCGCCGCCCGCTCGCGTCTAGCCGACGCAGTCTGAGACTCTCTCCCCTGTCTGATGCGTGCTGGTTGGTTGCCTGACATGTTCCTGTAAACAATTGAAATCGATTAATATGCGAGACAAAAGAAGAAACAAAAATAATTGAAATTCTGATACAGTTCGAAAGTTCATCTCCGAAAACTGGGATGGAGGTGTTTTCGGAAATGAACTTCCGAAACACCCCTGCGATGGAGTTTTCTGCAACTCCCATGGCAGACCCCATAACCAAACATCAAACCTATGTCTACACATTCTAAACATCCTAAATATCAGTATAAACCTAACCTAATACATTTTTTGCTATTTGTAAACACCCTAATATACATTTTAATCATAGATCTTAAAATCAAAATGCTTACCGATTGAATGGATTTGAGGACTTTTGAATGTAATAGAGCAAGTAGTTGGAGCCTTTGAGGTAGCTTGGAACTGGGTTGCACAAAAATCTCTTGGGGTGTGAGTTTGGAAGAAGATTAGGGTAAATGATTAGGGGGAGGGGGCTGTTTTGCTTAATCTGCAAAACGCGCAGTATTTCGAAAATGAACTTCCGAAATGGTGTTTTCGGAAGTGCATTTCCGAAATAAGTCAAATTTTTTAAAAAAAAAAGGCGCTTTCTTTCGGAGATGCATCTCCGAAAACACCTTTTTCCTGCATTTCGGAAGTTCATTTCCGAAGTCAGGGGTATTCTGGGTTTTTCACCAGAGGTGAGCTAGAAGGTTGGGAGGTGGCCAAAGAAATTCTCTTATGTAATTTGTGTTATGACGTGATCCTATTTAGTTTTTTTATTATACTCTCTAAATAATACCATATCATGATCATCCATACCAACATCACATCAATTTAATGTTGACTCTTAATATCTTCAGTATTAGCATTCAAACTAAAGTAAAAAAGATAGAAGACTCCTTTAATATCAGATTTTTTAAAATTCACTTCAATCGTTTTTCTAATATAAAAATTTGATGTGCTAGTTAAGATATAGATTTATGAATCATATACATTAACAATGCGATAGAAGTATGTAACTCTTTTTATTCAAATATCCTTTTATAAGTCTAATTTTACAAACTCAACGATATTAAGCATAAAATGTGTTATAGAAAAGTCTGGCGAGAATATCAAAATAAATATTTCCCTTTGCATATCATCAGAAGGCCAGAAGGGGCATTTTGCTTTAAGCAAGGATCTGAAATTCTCATTTGACAGTCCTCAAGATTGTATTGTACAAGTTGACATGAAATACTCAATCTGTATCTTGTATAAATACCAAGAAACTCATAACTGGCTATAATCTTAATCAAAAGAGGGAATACACAAAAGTTGGACTTGATTAGAAAAACTACTGGTACAGTGCTGTTTTTCTCACTTCTAATGATGCAACAGATTTGGAGGTCACTTCTCACGAAGCGGAGTTCTCGTGCAGTAATACATATTCTCGGCTGAAATTAGAAAAAACAAACAATTCAACAATAATATTAATATGTTGCAAGAAAAAACTGTAAATATAAATATATATGTTTTTAGGTGAACATGGCATAAGCATTACATCATGCTTCTAAATGTATAACTCCTTTTGGATTCTTAACTTATCTTTGTTAGACTTTACAATACCGCATTGAATCCATGAGCTCATAATAGTTTTCACTCTAATAGTAGAACTCTTGAAAATTAAAAATAGGCCCCACAAATAATCTCATATCTTCAAAGTCCCTTCTAAGAAATTAATCTTTTATCTTAAGAATTAAATTTCATAATAATAAATAACTGTTCTTATATGAGACATGGCAACTCCATTTTAAAAAACCCTAATTGAGATAGTCTAAGAAATTTCTTGCATTTGAACTAACACAAGAAAAGGAAGAAAATTCATTGCATTAACAGACACTTGATTAATTCTAGCAAGGAATATTGTATCAGTCACATGAAAAATCATCGAGGCAAGACAACAATGTCTAAATATAAAAAATAAAATAAAAAAATCCCTTTTTAGGTTCATGACAAGCAATCATATTATATTTTCATGTACTCTATGTTTTAGAAACTTTTAGAAACTGTTCAGGTCTGGGTAGCTCCAACATCGTACAAAGCCCGGAAACGGACCACCTACACGGACCGTCAAATCCATCCAACGGTCCTAGGAGACAGTCAAGAACATCAACACCCAATAAATGATCCAAGGACTTTGGGTCCACAAAATGGTCACGCCCTAGTAACTTTAGATCGAGACCGGTCAAACATCCGGGGATTGTTGGATCAAGAAGACAGTTGGACACATCATCAAGCCTATAAGGTTAGTGACAACAAAGAAGGTTGTAGTACTCATCAGTCTGGAAATGGACTTGCCCTAGAAGTACACCTCATCAGAGCTGACAGGACCTTGGAGACCTTCAGATTGTACTTCCAAGAACCTTCTGACACCTATCCTAAGAGGAAGCTGTAACAAACAGAAGATTCTATGTCCTTGTAAACCCTAGAACCTCACTATAAAAGGCAGTCCGTGCATCAATCTTAGGTACAAACAATTCTAGTATAAAAGCCTCACACTTATGGTCGTCATTGACTTTAGCCCAAGACATGTAATTGTAAACAAACAATTTTCAGTCTTCTTATTGGAGGAAATGTGGAAGATGAGAACTATGATGAGAGGCTAATAGAAGAGGTGGCTGAATTCAGGTTCTGGGACCCCGGTGGACACTTAGGCAATTCTTCATCTTGAGGACAAGGTGAATCTTTAGGAGGAGTACTGTTAAACCTCTTATCAAGGAGCAGTTATGTTTATAGAAAGTGGCAGTAATTATATTATTAGGAGGCTTTAGAGGGTTGACGGATGTAGAATTGTAAGATAAATCACGTAAAGGACTGTGTTCTCAATGAGATGAAAAGTTTAGCCCAGGACGTGTATGTTCAAACAAATAATTTCAAGTCATGTTACTGGAGGAAAATGTGCAAGAAGAAAACTATGATGAGAAACCCGGAGAGAGGTGGCTGAATTCAAATTCTGGGTCTCTGGTTGAAACTTGGGTAATGATAGTTTTGAAAAAGTTTACACTAGAGAAAATAAGGGTGGGGCCACAGAAAGTGGAGCAGGAAATGGGGCCACAGAGAATCACCTACACACCCCCAAGATCCTAACTAATTAGTGTTGAGCGCATGACTAAAGAGGACGGCTGGCATAGGAGTGCACTACTGAAGGACAGCTGGCATAGGAGAGAGAAAGTAGATCTCAGACTACATATAGGAGAAGAATTAGTGCCATCAGCATGCATGAATTAAGTCTTGGAATCCCTAGGAGAGCTCAGGCCTCTCGAAGTGCCTAATCATTCTTTCTTTCCTTAGTTTTACTATTTTTCATGCTATTTCTCTGTACTTACTGATCCCATTTGAACTCGCTTGTTTATTTGTCTAACTATACTAAATTGATCCTATCAATTTGGTATCTAGAGCCTTGGTTACGTTTACCTACTGAATGGTCTTTACCTACTGAATGGTCATTACATGAAGCATTATGGAAAACAGAGTTGACACAATCGAACAGAGGATGGATAGCTTCGAAGGAACTATGGCACAAATTCGTGAGTTGGTGTTGGAGCAACAAGCACGACCGTAGGTGACGGTAGAGCAGATTAGACAACTGATTCAAGAGCGACCTGCTCGGAATCGTAGATGAAATGGGAGAGGTTACGAGGAGGAAGAGGTCAATGAAGGTAGTGACCGGAGTGCGTTGTCAAGGGAGTCGCGACCACGTCACAACCGTCATGGAGGTGGAACCGGTCCCCGATTCTTCGGAAGTAGGCGGAGGTTGGAGATTCCACTCTTCAAAGGAGAAGATCCATATGGTGATGAGAAGAACGAGGTGGTGATGAGAAGAGGAGCCCCATGGAAGGATAGAGGAGGAACTGTAAAATTCAAGGACCCCGGTGATTTAATGAGCCAGGAAGGACATGGAAAAAGGGGGTCCAGTTACCCATGATAAGTTGAAGGGTAGAAGGTTAAACCCAGTTGAATTAGAGGAACACAGTAAGAAAGGCTTGTGTTTCAAATGTGGTGACAAATGGAATAGGGAGCATGTTTGTAAGTTCAAGCACAGGAAGTTAATGTTATGTGAAGGGAGCAGTGAGGAAGAGGCGGAAAAAGAGGTGATGACTGACCATAAGGTTGAGAAAGATGAAGGAGAAGAATTGAAAACCTTGAAATTGTCCTTGCAAAGTAAAGAAGTGTTAGAATTTGTTAAGCAATGGATAAGATGAGAGAAATATTCATTGTATTTCTTGATTAGAGTGATACAGGAAACTTGCTATATAAAGGCAAGCAAAAGGTAAACAAATACTGACAAAGGTACTAACAGCTAGGGCCAGCTCAGCAGTAGTAGTGGAACATGTCCTCCACTACTCTGCCACTATTCTATTGACACACATAATAGAAAATTATGTAACCACTACTCTATTAGTCCCCCTTAGAAGCTGCAGGGGGTTGCTTTAAAGTGATTTTATCTAACACACATAACTTAGAACGAAGAGGTACAAACTTAGCAGCAGATAAGGGCTTGGTAAGAATGTCAGCCCACTGGTCTTGAGCTGGAACATGAGCAACAGAAAGATGTTTACTGAGAACTTTCTCCCTTAGAAAGAATATATCTAGCTCCATATGTTTGGTTCTGTTGTGGAGAATGGGGTTATGAGCAAGTGTGACTGTGCTCAAGTTGTCACATAGAATCTTAGGCACCTGAATAGGACAGTGAAGTTCCTGAAGTAGAGACTGTATCCAAATAAGTTCAGCAGCCAATTGAGCCATACTGCGGTATTCTGCTTCAGCACTAGACCTGGCAACAAGCTGCTGCTTCTTGGACCACCATGATACAACATTAGGACCAAGATAGATGCATGCCCCTGAAGTAGACCTTCTGTCATCAGGATCTGATGCCCAATCTGCATCACAAAATCCTAAAAGCTGCATAGGCTGATGAACAGGGGCAGGCTGAATGAGCAAGCCATGACACAGTGTACCACTCAAATACCTTAAAATCCTTTTGACTGCCTTCCAGTGATCTTCTAAGGGATTTGATAAAAACTGACACACCTTGTTAACAGAGAAGGAAATTTCAGGTCTAGTTATGGTTGCATATTGCAATGCACCAACAACAGATCTAAAATGAGTGGGATCTTCAACATTTGCTGAGCCAACTTTAGATAATTTGCTGCTGGAAATCATGGGAGTGGACATTCCATTGGCATTGAGCATGTTCAGTTTGGTTAGGAGGTCAGAAATGTACTTGGTTTGGGACAGAAGTAAAGAACCATTTTGAAGATGGGAGACTTCAATACCAAGGAAATAGTCAAGCTGTCCCAATTGTTTTAAAGAGAATTTATTGTTAAGATGGTTGATGAGAGAGTTGATGAAGGGAGCAGAGCTGCCTGTGATGATGATGTCATCAACATAGACCAAGATCATGACTTGAAGCTTGCCTTGATGCAATAGAAAGAGACTAGGGTCACACTCATCAACATAGACCAAGATCATGACTTGAAGCTTGCCTTGATGCAATAGAAAGAGACTAGGGTCACACTTGCTTGCTTGAAAACCAAGATGAACAAGAGCACTCTTCAGTTTGTCAAACCAGGCCCTTGGGGCCTGTTTTAAACCATAAATGGCCTTGTTTAGTTTACACACTAGGGACTTGTCAGCAGCTTCAAAGCCAGGAGGCTGCTGCATAAACACCTCTTCCTCAAGTGTGCCATTGAGGAAAGCATTATTAATATCTATCTGCTGAATAGGCCACTTGTTGCTAACAGCAATGGTTAAAACAATTCTAACAGTCACAGGTTTGATAACAGGGGAGAAAGTCTCCTGGAAATCACTGCCAGCTCTTTGATGAAACCCCTTTGCCACCAATCTGGCCTTGTATTTATTGATAGATCCATCAGGGTTTTCCTTGGTTCTGAAAACCCACTTACAACCAATAGGTCTCCTGGAAATAGGAGCTTTTACCAATGTCCAGGTCTGATTTCTCATCAGTGCCTTGTATTCTTCTTGCATTGCCTGTAACCAATGAGGAGATGACAAAGCTTGACTAACAGAACTTGGTTCCATGTGGGTTAATAGGAGAGTAGGATGTAATCTAGGTTGAATAATACCTCTTTTGGCTCTGGTTTGCATAGGATGGATATTATCAGGGTGAATGAAAGGTAAAGGTGAACCAGGGGGGCTGGGATTTGAGTGTGAGCTAGACTGTTCAGAAGGATCATTGGAGGAAGTAGGGGAAATGGTGCTAGTTTCAGCAGGATCATGGAGGATAAGAGCAGGAGAGATAGAGGGAGAGGAGGTAGGAATAGCAGTGAGAGGCTGTGGGATAGAATGTGACACCTGCTGACTTGCAGAAGTGGAAAGTTCAGGGGAGGGAACAGCCATATGAGGGGAAGAGGAAGAACTAGAAGGAGAGCTGTGAATGGCATCAGGATTATAGGAAGAGAGAGAGGGAGCATTGGATGGAGAGAGAGGAGGTGAAAACTGGCTAGCAGTAGCAGGAAAGGGAGGAATAGAAGAAGGGCAAGGAGGAATGGATGAGGGAACAGAAGAGGTAGAAGAGACTGAAAATAAAGAGGAATAGGGAAACAGGGATTCATGAAAAATAACATCCTTAGAGATGTAGATATGACCATTGGAAGCTAAACATTTATAACCTTTATGAGAAGATGAATATCCTAGAAAAATACATTGTTGAGATCTATAATCAAGCTTATGGGAATTGTAGGGACGCAGGAAAGGATAGCAAGCACAACCAAAAACTTTGAGAGTGGAATAGTCAGGAGGTTTGTTGAGAAGTTTAAAGTAGGGAGAGTTATTGTTAAGGGTAGGGCTGGGAATTCTGTTGATAAGGTAGGCTGCAGTAACAAAAGCATGGTCCCAATATTTTAAGGGAAGAGTGGACTGAGCTAAGAGAGTGAGACCAGTTTCAACAATGTGTCTATGTTTGCGTTCAACAAGACCATTTTGATGATGTGTATGAGAACATGTGAATCTATGACCAATTCCTAAATCTGTTAGATATTTGGTGAGGGGTCTAAATTCCCCTCCTCCATCAGTTTGAACACACTTGATGGGACAATTAAACTGCAGCTCAACCATTTTCTTAAATTGAATAAACTGAAGCATAGTGTCAGACTTCAGTTTGAGGGGAAAGACCCAAACAAACCTAGAGAAAGCATCCACACATGTAAGAAAATAGGTGTAGCCACTTGAGGATATCATAGGAGCTGGACCCCAGAGATCACAAACAACCAGTTCAAAGGGATGAGTATAGACAGTGGTGGATAAAGAGGAAGGCAATCTGTGAGATTTGCCAACACAGCAGGCATGACACATATCTGTAGGAGGTTTTGAAGGGACAGTAAGATTGCAAAGTTTCAGGATTTGAACAAGGGCATGATGATTAGGATGACCTAATCTGGTATGCCACAGAACATAAGGATTTGTTGCTATAGCAGTAGGACTATTAGAATGAGATAAAGATAAATTAGTGCTAGCATTGGCAGAATTAAGAGAAGAGTTGAAAAAGAGACTTGTAGTTTTATTAATAGAAGGATCATTACAAAGAAGTGTAGCATTAGGCATATAATTTGAAGGATTACAACTGCTTATAGCAGGAGAGCACATAAACCTATTGCTAGTACTACAAGAGTGAAGACTAGGACAAGGCTTTGACACTGGAGATGCAGCAGGATTAGGAAACTTATAGAGGCCATCATCTCCAACATGACCACTGAGCAGAACTTCAGAAGTAGCCTGAGATTTAACAACACAGAATTTAGAATGAAATTCAAAAAATACATTATTGTCTTGAGCAAATTTGCTCACACTCATGAGATTTTTGGTAATCTGTGGTACATGTAAGAGGGTCCTAAGGGTGAGAGACAAGTGAGGTTTGTGTGGTAGAGGAAAAGACATGGAACCAATAGAATTGATAGACAAACCTTGGCCATTTCCTATGAAGACTTGCTCGGATCCAGGCACAAAAGAAGAATCAGACACATTTGAGGCTTCAGGAGTAACATGGTGAGAGGCCCCTGAGTCAGGATACCACCACTGATTGCTGTTGCTTGCTTCAGTACCTGCAAAGAAAGCCTGTGGTGCTGTGGATCTAGGAGAAGCAGCTCTGAGAGAACCATGAGGAAATTGAGCAGGAAGCATAGCACGGGGAGCCACATGAAATGGATTGAATGGAGCTCTTTGCTGAGGATAACCAGCACCACTTGAGTAACGATAATAACATACTAAAGCATCATGTCCAGACCTGTGACAAATCTGACAAGATTGTTTGGCAAAACGTCCTCCACCACGACCAAAACGCCCACTGCTGCGACCAAAACGACCTCCACGAGAGCTATAGTTGTGATTATCAGCATTGGCAGTGACGTGACTCGTTCCCTGAGGAAAACCTTCAGTAGAAGTTTGACCAGTAGTAACAGGTGAAGGAGACGACGCTGATTGAGTGAGATTCATAGTCACTGGCTCCGCAACAACAGCTTTGCGATGTTTCTCAAGTCGCGACTCATGAGCAAGTAAAGACGACTCAAGTTCATCCAAGGAACTTAGCTCATCCTTACTGTTGACGGCGGCGACAATGGAGTCGTATTCCTCAGGAAGGGAATCAAGAACTATTTCGATTAGGTTACGAAGAGGAACAGGATCCCCAATCGAAACAAGAGATTCGCTAATCTCACGAGTACGCTTCAGAAGCTCCTCAATCGTGAGCGAACCTTTGGTGAGGCGACGAAGCTCAGAACGCAGCTGACGAGCTCTGGTGGAAAGAAGAGTGTCAAAGTAGCGGTGCACCTCTGTCCAGACTTGCCACGCGTGTTTACACTCAACAAGTTTAGGAAGAAGAGAATCGGAGATGGTGGAAAGAAGCCAGGTGCATATGAGAGCATCCTGTTGTTCCCACTCCAGAAATGCACTATGAGATGCGGGATCTGAAGGAGAGGGAGAAGGAATCACCGGAACAGTGACGAACCTTTGGAGACGATGGCCACGAACAACTCCATCAATTTGTTGTTTCCATTGTTTGAAGTTTTTGTCATCAAGTTTGACAGATATAAGGTGAGAAAGTTTCACCTGAGAGGAAAGAAAAATGGACTCCATGGATCGAAAAGAAGCTCAAGATACCATGTTAGAATTTGTTAAGCAATGGATAAGATGAGAGAAATATTCATTGTATTTCTTGATTAGAGTGATACAGGAAACTTGCTATATAAAGGCAAGCAAAAGGTAAACAAATACTGACAAAGGTACTAACAGCTAGGGCCAGCTCAGCAGTAGTAGTGGAACATGTCCTCCACTACTCTGCCACTATTCTATTGACACACATAATAGAAAATTATGTAACCACTACTCTATTAAGAAGGGTTCACTTTCAACAAGTCCTTCAAGGTGTGGTGTGTGATAGGGGAAAGAAGGGGGCTGACTTTAATTGACTCAGGAGCCACAAGTAATTTCATAGCTTCTAGGTTAGTGACTGAGTTGAAGTTGAAATTGGTGGATACTCCTGCGTATGTGATAGAAGTAGGAAATGGAAACAGGGTCAGAAATCAAGGTGTGTGTGAAGGGTTGAAATTTCAGATTCAAGGAGTGGAATTTCAACAACATTTCTTCTTGATGGAGTTGGGAGGATCAGAGATGGTACTAGGCATGGACTCGTTAGCCAACTTGGGTAATAATGAAGCAAATTTTGGGGAACTCTGTTTGAAATGGGAAGCGGCAGGGGAGAAGTATAACATATAGGGTGACCCTTCCTTATGCAACCGAAAAGCTTCATGGAAGGCCATGTTGAAGGCTCTAGCAAATGAAGGAGTAGGTTTCTATGAACAGTCATTGAAAGGGAGTCGGATTAAGGGTCCAGAGGTGGAAACCTCATCTGAATGGGATACACTTTTGAGAGAATTTGAGGATCTTTTTAACATATCTGCTGGTTTACCACCTATTAGAGAGCATGACCATGCTATTGTGCTGAAAACTGGTGCCACTATTCCAAACCTGAGACCGTACAGGTACCCTTTTTATCAAAAAAATGAAATAGAAAAGATAGCCAAGGAAATGCTACAAGCAGGGATAGATACCATCATGGTGGTGGTGGACAGGCTTACTAAATATACTCACTTCTTACCGGTGAGTCATCCCTATACAGCCAAATACATAGCTGAATTATTTGTCAAGGAGGTAGTGAGACTGCATGGATTCCCTAGTTCCATAGTGTCTGACAGGGACAGAGTGTTTTTGAGTAGTTTTTTATCAGAGTTATTTAAGAAAGCTAGAACAAAATTGAAATACAATAGTGCATATCACCCTCAGTCTGATGGACAAACTGAAGTGGTCAATCGATGTGTGGAGACATATTTGAGGTGTTTGACAGGGTTGAAACCGAAGCAATGGCCTAGATGGTTAGCATGGGCAGAGTATTGGTATAATACTAAGTACCATGCTTCTTTGAAAAGTACTCCTTTTGAAGCACTTTATGGTAGAGTCCCTCCTACTTTAATCATAGGTCTGGATACAGTATCTCAACCCTTACTAGCTTGTATGAATGAGGATCGGTGTCTGGAACCAGGTCCTGAAGAAGCTTTGTACACTAGAAGAAATGCACAAGGGGAAGTAGAGGTGTTGGTCAAATGGAAAGGTTTGCCAGAATTTGAAAATTCATGGGAAGCAGTGGGCATACTAAAGAAAGAATTTCCTGGATTCCTTCTTGAGGTTAAGGAGAGTTTTGAAGGGGGAGGAATTGATAGTTTTGACAAAGTTTACAGTAGAGAAAATAAGGGCGGGGGCCAGAGAAAGTGGAGCAGGAAATGGGGCCACAGAGAATCAACTGCACACCCCCAAGATCCTAACTAATTAGTGCTGAGCGCATGACTAAAGAGGACAGCTGGCATAGGAGAGAGAAAGTAGATCTCAGACTACATATAGGAGAAGAATTAGTGCCATCAGCATGCATGAATTAAGTCTTGGAATCCCTAGGAGAGCTAAGGCCTCTCGAAGTGCCTAATCATTCTTTCTTTCCTTAGTTTTACTATTTTTCATGCTATTTCTCTGTACTTACTGATCCCATTTGAACTCAGTATTATTTTATCATCACAATATTCATCTCCTTCCCAATCTTTCCCTGTTTGCTTGTTTATTTGTCTAAGTATACTAAATTGATCCTATCAAGTAATCTTTAACCTTGAGGAGAAGGTGAATTTTTAGGGGGAGTATTGTTAGATCTCTCATTAAAGAGCAATTAAGTTGTGATTATTATATTATAAGAAGTGCTTACGTTTTATTAATTCTAAGTATTTACGTTTAGAATAAATAGAGAAAAGCATAGGAAGTTGAAAATTTTGGAATGATTGAGGGAGAGAACTAACTCACGAATATTTGGGAAGGGGAGAGGCCAAGGCTCTTGAAATCCTTAGCAGAAATCGTGTCCTGGTTGTTTTCTGGGAACTTTTCAATTTTGTACAAGTGTGTAAATGTGTGTTTTATCTCTGATTCGGGAACATTTCCCTAAAGAATATCCAATTATAAACAAGTGTTATTCATTTATTTATCATATTGGAACCAGTTTCTATCAGGTATGTTCAAAGAGAAGTTGACCACACCACCTTGTTCACAAAGATTTGACGCAGTCGGAAGCCCTAAAGAAATAATCAGCGCTAAACCTAGAATGAAAATAGGGTTGCAAGCGCAAAACCTGTAAATAAACTCTAGAGTCCACCAGGAATAAAGAAAACTTTGGATTCTATTATAATGAAAGATAATCCTTATGGTCATGCCAAAGGTCTTTAAATTCAGAGAACAAAGAAACCCTAATGGGTCTTATGATCTTTTAATCCAAAACAGAATTTAATAAAACAAATAATAATAAAAGATTGTTGAAATATTAAAATAAGAAATTTCTTAATTATTGAAATGCTTTCCGACGCGCGATTTCTTCTTCAATACGCGCGGCCAGCCTTCCTACATCAAAATCTCTTGTGATGGAAATTCGTTGCCATAATGGTTTATGTTGATGATATCGTCTTTAGTTATTGTAGACGATACAGTTGAAATGGAAAGAGTAAAAGAGAAATTAGCCGTAGAATTTAAACTAAAGGACTTAGGATTCTTAAGATATTTTTTTGGTATGGAGGTTCGATCAAAGAAAAGAATTGTGATTTTACACCAAAAAATACATTATAGATTTATTGAAAGAAACAGTGCTCCTGTTGATACTGGAAGATACCTGAGATTGGTTAGTAAACTTATTTATTTGTCACACACCAGACCTGACATCGCCCTCTTAATCATATGTTTACCTTTTGTGACTTCTATTTAACATACTGCGGATCCAAAAGCTTGGTGTGACTTGCTTTTGAGCATTTGATAATCAAGTTGGGCATGATAGATATCTATCCACCAACTTGAAAGGAGGCATTGAAAAATCCATGTATATTTGTTTTTTTTTTTATTATTGTTAAGAGTCCTAAATCGAATAATATATGGTCTAAAGATATGTTTATAAGTGGGGTCACTCCTCACCTTACAAGCCAGTGTTGTAAGGTTGAGTTATGTCAAACCAAAATTTTAAAATGGTATAAGAGTTCAAAATTCGTTGGGCCACCTACTATTAGGTTTCCACTATCAAGCCACCCACCATTTATACCATGCACCAAGCCCAATAGTACTTAGCGTGAGGGAGGTGTGTTAAGAGTCTCAAATCAAATAATATATGGCCTGAAGATATGTTGATAAGTGGGGACACTCCTCACCTTACAAGCCGATATTGTAAGGTTGGGTTGGGGACACTCCTCACCTTACAAGCCGATTTTGTAATGTTGGTTGGGGACACTCCTCGCCTTACAAGCCAATTTTGTAAGGTTGAGTTAGATTCAACCCAAATTCTAAGAATTATTTCTTAGTGATTCTAGATGTTTCCATCTGACTCCTTTTTAACTATTTTCTCATTCATTCAAGGAAGAGAATTAATTGTTCCCTCTTTATTTGAACGAGCCTTGAACCGAGGAATAAACCCTTGGACTGAGGAATAAATTGCATTCATCTCTTACTTTCTAATAATGTTGAATCCAATAACATCCTAAGGACGTGCTTGGCTACAAACTTCTACAGAGAGGCCTGAAAGCAGTACTACTGATAGTTTCCATGGATCAGCTGGGGGACATAACAAGTTATAGTTCCATACTTCCATGGATTCAAATATTGTTCTATTTGTTTTTCAAATTTCTTTTGACTTATCACCTAAATATCCTTCTTTCCTATTAGTCATCACTATAAAATTACAAAATTCTTTTTATTACTGAACTCTAAACTTCAAGACCTGAAACCATCAGCTCCACCCCTCAATCTTAAGCACCTAACTATAACAGTTTCAATCTAATAATAAATTATTCATATTATATGTTAAAACAGACATATAATAAAAATCTACTCAATGGAAGTGGAAATTGTAAAACACTCAATATAATATCACAGACTGGCAAAAGATACAAATTTGCCTAATATGTTTTTTAAATCAAACACGGAATTTGTTGTTTGAACATAATGAAAATCAACTAATATCTACTTGTCACTTACCTGCTATTACCAAATTTAATGGTGTCTTGCTCCCTAAGTTCATAATATCGTTGAGGTTCAATGGGATTATCCTGCAAAAGCAGCATCAGATAATAAATAATCCACATCCAACTTCAGCTCACTATTTGCTACTACATTAAATGAACATGACAAAGAAACTAATTAAAGACATTCAATGATCACTCACATTAACGAAAGTTTTGTTTGTGCTTCCAAGATCCATTATGTAAGGCCTGTTGCAGATCACATAGATGTTAGGGTTTTACATGCAGAATACTTTGGCAGTATATGTTGAGTAACCCAGAAAGAAAAAATCAGGTACTACCTTGTTTGCTTTACTGATGTACCGTCAGGTTGCTCCTTTTCAATTTGCCTAATAAGAAAATAAATTTGAGTTTTTTGTGAGAACTTAAAAGGCCAACAAATAAAGGAAGCCTCAGGAGGTCGTAAAATTAGAGAAATAAATAAATACCGAAATTGAATAACAGCATGTTGCTTGCTGCAAGACGGATGATCTGTTGGGACATCAGCAACCCTTCTTTCCCTTCCAAATAGGTAACAACTTTGCCGATGAATATAAAGGGGCTCTGCCAATCATATAAATTTCTTTTAGGAAAATGCTAGTACAGAGAAATATAAGTATCTTTGGAAGATAAAAAACTTGTATTTCCATTTGGAACCATAAACGTTGAAGAAGATTTTCTATTCAATAATTTAACTGCACGAGTTGAAGAAAAAAAGTATGACTAAAATTAACTATTGAAAATTTGTAGAAAAGAAAGGAAACTGTCCGCATGAAAGCAGAAATACAAATAAATGTAAAGGAGAAAAGGAGCCCTTATATATTGCTTGTCCAGTTACAAAAAGTTCCTTCCAATTGCAATTGGCTAATGTACTAATTAGACATTTAGAAACTGAGCATTAAGAGATTAACCTTAGCAGTAACACAAACCTCAGCAGTACGGCACAGGAAAAAGTGGCCAGGGGTGGGGCATTGGTTAATAATATTAAAAAATGAATATGTAAGATTTAAGAAGCAGGAATAAAAGCTTACCATTCAACATTTCACCAGTCTTGAAAATATAGAGCCTCCATTTAATATCAGGTTTTCGAGCCTCTGGTGGTTCATTGAACAATAAAGTAATACCTGAAAAATATGAACTGTTCAGTAAACAATTAAATGAAACATAAACTCGCTTAACAAATCAAAATAGATGGTTATACAGGTTAACAAATAGTTTCTCACCTCTGACTCGATTGGTTTCAGCTGCAAGTTTTCCTGATAGCTCGAACGAAGGTTTTACCTGCAAACGATAGAATATTTCAGAAAAGCAAACAGGAATGAGTCGCTTAAAATCTACACCCTCGATTTTCTTTCTTGTGAACCAATCTACATCTTTGCAAAAAAAGTATAATAACAATAATAATAGTTAGCTTCTAATTTATGAAATCATTTTATGATTTTCTATTTTAAATTGAATTGCAATGCAACTCTAGTTAATATGGTCAAACTAAGCATATGGCACATATCTTACTTTACATTCAATCAAAATAACCCTCATTTGTATTTCTTTTGTTTTTTCATTTTTAAAACTGTCTTTTGTTTTCCTTTTTGAATGGTGGAGTAAAGTCTCACAAACTAATTTGGCAGTAGTGTACTTATTATCTAGAGACTGGATGTCTCACTCTAGCCTCTTCTTAAAGGAAGAGGATACCGATTGAAAATTAAGGTAATCAATGAGAAGGAAAAAAAATTGTAGCTATACAAGAAAGCATCCATTTCTGTTCAGAGTGCTGAGATGAATAATATTTATACCATACAGTGGTAACCTTGGTAAAATATGGTTCTTCCATAAGCATCTAAATGAGCAACGAAGATGGACAACTGAATATGGAATCCCTCTTTGTTGAAAAAACACGGTTACCTTCTGTTTTTCTTCCAGAGCCTCTTCAGCAGCCTTCATCTTCATAATGGAATCATCCTCTTCATTCCTACCAATGCAGCAACCAAATTGTCATCAGAAACTACACCAACTAATTTCAATTTATATGACAACTACAATACAAAGTTTTAAGCTTTAAGAAAATATACAGTTGGGAGCACGGAGCAGGGGATATAACACAGGCTCTAAAACCAAGTGGCGAGCTAATGTCATTTCATATGGTTAAATTTCTCTTAAACCAATGAGACTTCATCTCTTTTCATTTGCAAACAGAAACTTCATTTGCAAACAGAAACTGTAGGCAACCTTCTACATTCAGTTAAATAGAAATTAATAATGTATTATTTAGCTTTGCATTTTATTTCAAGTACAAATATACATTGCAATATCTGCACCAAATAAAGGAGTTGTGTAGCATGTTCAAGCTCAAGGCCAATTAGACTAAAAATTATAATCTTACAAGCACAATTTATTTCTAATGTTCTCGTAGAAAATCTTAACAGATATAAGTTACATCAAATGTATGAAGTGGCTCTATTTATGTAGTACTATTCAACAAAACATGAACAAAGGAAAAACTCATAAGGATATCCAACAAATTAACAGCTACAGGAAAAGAAGCTTAAAGATAAATATTCTACCAAACATCAATATTCGACTATTCGTTCATTTATTCCATTCAATCACCAAACTAAGAAATCCAAGACAGGTTCTTAAGTCCTCTACGATTCTTCTACATCTAACATCTGCACACATGTCACTACAGTATAGCTTCTCTTAACTTAGGCCCATAGTCACTGCAATTAGGTTTAGTGAACCATCTTTACAAGTAAACACATTATTTTAGATTTAGATTCATCTCCAATGATTTCATGAGGCCATATAATAGCCACCAACCCTCATTAAACATTTACAAACATAAAAATGTTGAAAGACGAATGTTACTACAAAATATAGCATTTTCATCAAAATAGACAATTAAAAAGTATGGACAACATCAACCAGGAGAAAAACATTGAACATAAAATCTGAAGCAACAGCTTACATCATTTCAGCTCCTCTTGAACTCATTACCTGCAAAAATTAAACAGCAATCCAGATAAGAATCAACCCCAGGGAATATGAAAGCGTAACATGCACAGAACTATAAAAAACAAAGCAGAGGCAAATAGACCAAGACTGGGATAAATAAGGGGTAATGAATATTTAACGCAAGAAGATTGGATGAATAAATAAACAAAGTTTTGGGAACCACACAACCCACAGGGGAGGAGGCGGAAGAAAACAAACTCCTCTGAAAGAAAAGTCAATAACAATGAACACCAACTTGAAGTAACAACAATCATTTCAAAAGGCACCAATCATGGAATACTTAAATAATATTTTCTAAGGATGCGTCTAAAGGACAAATCATTCAAATATGTTATAAATTCTTCGTATTATTTGGCCAAAGCTTTAATAAGCCTCTCTCTAACTCAAACTATAGGGATACCACCTTCCATTTAATCTACTCCAGTCTCATAGGCCTCTACAAGTCTTCTTTACACATGCCCAAAAATACCTAAAGGCAAGACTCTACATTTTCATTTCTAAGCATGGCCAACTATAATGCTTCTCTTAATCTCAGTCAAATTCCTGATTCGGGCAGCTCTACAACCATTTCTGTGACTTCACCATATGTAAATGTCACTTTTCAAAAGCAAAATGACTTCAAATAGGTTGTCCATCGTGAACAAGTTATCAAGTTCGTAACTAACAATTTCTGTAATTTGAGCCATTACCTAAATCAGTTAATCACATAACTAGGGTAGAAATTATCATTTCAATATCCAAATAGGCAACAATCACCTATTTTTTAGGAAACTTCTGGGGCAACATAAAACGTTTTAAGCCACGTCAGGAGGAGGTCATGGAATACTCAATAATCAAATGCATCTGATATAAAATATCAACAGCATGATAATTCATGTGTCACTCCATTCTATAAGTCTACTCATCACAAAATATGTTTGCCAAATAATATAGGATCTAGACGCAATTATTTTCAAAACCCTACATTCCATATGTTCAATCAACCTCTAATAACACATAAAATTCAAACAACTGATCCTGTAACACCCTAGTAAGAGTTACTACCAACACTTAGAAAATGTGTGCAAAGCATAAATGTAATTGCAGAAAGAATGAAAGAATAGTTTGAATTAGGGTTGGGTATCACCAGACACCTCATCACGAGGCTGAGTTTGGGCCGAGTGATACTGGGGCGGCGACTGAGACTTGTGCCTGCTCCTTCCGTTGCGGTGGTTCTCCGGCGACCTCTCATGCTTTGACCTAGACGACCTGCCGTTCCTTCCGCCATCATCCTCGTTCTCAGCTCTCCTCCTCTCCTTACGCTCAACTATTTCCCTCTCTGAATCCCTCCCTCTGCTACTGCCATGGCTCCTATCGTGCTCTAGTTTAGGTTCGCGTTCGCGTTCGGACTGATTTTTCTTCAATCGTTTAGTTCGCGGAGAAGGAGAACGAGAGTGATAAGAAGGTGGAGGATCCGGTGAACGGGAAGCTGGCCGATGTGCACGAATCGAATGTTGTTGTTGCTTCTCTCGTGGCGGCGGAGAGATGGTGCGGTTGCTCCGGTGACGGCGAGATGACGGAGAATGACGGCGAGATGACGGAGAATGACGGCCCATGGTAGTAGAGGGGTACAAAATTGAGAGTTTGTTCTAACTAAGTGACACTACCGATTAACTTGCCAATATCTTGATGGGAAAAGTTAACCTGGACCCTTGTGTGTGGCGCCGTCTAAGGTGCGCGATGGCCTAGGTCTCTCACGTGAGAGACCTTTTTTTCTTCTTTTTTTTTGGTTTCAAATGAACAAGGGTCGTTAGATTAGCTGTCTACACTATCATTTACTGCACTATCACACACAATATCACCACCATCCCTTCCACCTTTCTTCTGCAAATTTCCCTGACACGTCCATCTCTCACATCTTCCCTTGTTCTTCTGCATTTTCTGCCACCATTGTCCTTCTTCATTTATTTTTCTGCGGCCATTATTCTTCTTCATTTTCTTTTCCTGAAACCATTTTCTTCTTCATTTTCTTTTGTCTTTCCATCTGATTTCTTCTTCATTTCTTCCATTTCTGATCCTCTTCCATTTTCATTTTTTAGCTTCTGATTTCTTTGCAATTTGTTTTTCGAAGCTCGATTCAGAGATGGACGGTGGTAATGTTAATGGGCATGAAGTAATCGAGTTTACCATGTAAGTGAAATTTTTTTAGCATTCTTATGTTATGGTTGTAACCCATTCGGTTGCTACTTTGTTGATTTATTTATTTATATCTTTTGTCAGGAAACCCTCTTGATGTTGGTGTTGTTTCAGAGATGTTGAGGAGTAAAGGGTTGTTTTTGTTAGGGACTCTATGAGCAGGACTCAATGGGAAGTAGAATTGTTCAAGTAATGTCTAATAATTGCAAGTCTCAAGGATGATTGTCAAGATTTATGAAAAAAAGCTTTCACTAATAGTTTTTTGAAGGTTGATAATGAAGTTAAGGGGAAAATTAATTGTGAACCTGTTGCACCAGAAACGGTTGGTTCCACTGTTGTTGTAGCCATTGTTTTTTCATCCCATATTATAGTTTCAAATTGTGGTGATTCCAGAGCGGTTTTGTATCGTGGAAAAGAACCCTTGGCTATATATGTGGATCATAAAGTAAGCTTACCTCCAGTCATAGTTTTGCACATTCTTTGCGAAAATTTTTATTTACTGATTTACATAAAGTGATGTCTGATTGTGATATGGTATCCAAATCGAGATGATGAATATGCA
Organism: Vicia villosa; assembly: GCF_029867415.1. Classification (NCBI taxonomy): domain Eukaryota; kingdom Viridiplantae; phylum Streptophyta; class Magnoliopsida; order Fabales; family Fabaceae; genus Vicia; species Vicia villosa. The sequence goes on along the minus strand of NW_026706331.1, from coordinate 87,265 downwards.
AGAATTCAGGTGATAGACATTTGAAGCCATGGATTATTCCTGAACCAGAAGTTACATTTCTCCCTCGTGCAAAAGACGATGAATGTCTCATTCTGACCAGTGATGGATTATGGGATGTCATGACGAATGAAGAGGCATGCGACTTGGCTCATAGACTCGGAGCTGTCTTGTTGCACAGGCAGCTGCAAAATGCCTATCATTCAATTTCTATTCTAGATTATCATGTTTGATCATGTTGTATTTCTCTTTGTTTGAATGAACTTGATGTTATATTGTTGTTTCATTATGATCATCTTTTTATTAAGAACACTTAATAGCTATTTAACATGTAGTTATTTTTGCATAGTCTTGGAAAATACATGATCAAAAGAGGTAACATATGGTGCAGAATTCCTGCACAGAAGAGGACGTGCATTGAACAGACAAAACCATTTGCTCAATCAAATATTATTAGTTAACAAATTGGACTTTTGCTCAATCAAATATTATTAGTTAATGAATTGGACTTTTGCTCAATCAATCATTTTTCAAAAAAAAATTGAAGAACTCTACTTAAAAAGTGAAAAATACAGTAAGGAATTTGGCAGGCCATATATTTAGGATAACCAGGCAAGCAGCATTTGATGAATCCATCAAACTTTAAAATTTCTCTTTCTTTTACCAGCAAAACTCTACATTTCTTTGAAGATTGATTTCAATATGCAACGTTTACTAAGATATGTTGTTGTTAAATTAAACAAGTGTTGTATTAACCTCACAAAAGTCATTACACAAATATCAGTACATGAATAAATTTTGTACTGTCTTGCCGTACTGTCTTGCCGGCCTCTTGCTTTTATCTTCAAACATGCAATTGGATACTAGGACTATAACAAAAGGTTCACAAGGAAATCTCCAAAATGGAGATTTTTTCTACGGAAGACAAATATTTTAATTCAATTTATATTACAGAATATGTGTTAGCCACACAAAATAGATGTACACAGGCGGGCGTTAATGGAATTTCTCCGGCATTGAAAAATCATGGTTCAATCGCAAAATGAGTAATGTGCTTCTTGGCTGGCTTATTTGAGACAGGTGCTCTTTAAACTTGACAATGATTCCCTGTCTTTTCTGCTGGCCCTGGTTTTATGCCATCTAAACTTCGATTGTGGTTTATTTCCTTCACTTTGTTTACTATCTAGATTTGGTGGTTGTTTCCTACTATCAGCTGCATTTCCTTCAGCGTATTCTCTAAGCAAATTTTGAATTTTGCGTAGTGTTCAAACAACCCTCCGTCTAGTGCTATCACCGACTTTTGCTTCTCACCAACCTTAATTGTGTCTCTTCCTATTTTCTTAAGGATTCCTAAAAGACCAGCAGCAGCAAGATGTGCACCACAAGAAGCAACAATGTTGCAAAGTTCCACATCGATCTTCCTTTAATTTAGTGGCGTGTTAGAGACCTGACAAAAAGGAAATCAATAAGAAAAAGTATCAATTGTGAGGCATGAAAGTTGTATTTCAACATGGTGAGTAGAGCAAACATGCATACATGCGTACCTTCAACATATATCCTTCAATTTCGTTCCAACCAATTTCAGATCTGGCGTTGTGTCGTGGTGGATGGAAGACATGTCAGGTGTCCTAATATAAAAGCCGTAAAAACTATGAAAGCTCTAATACTAAACAGATTGACGTTTTACAATGAAGATTTAAGCGATGAGCAAAACAAGTGATATATTGCAAAGACAATGAAAATTAGGAGATATCCACGGGTGAAGGTTTGGTGGCAAACCTAAGAATAAATGGAAAAGTATCTCCAAAAAACTCTGCCTCTTCGGCTATCTTCAATAAAGCTCTTCGTACAATTTCGCCCAAATACATGCCAGAAAGAAATTTCTCGAAAATCTGTAAACAATAGTAGAAGGATCAAAAGTTGTTACAGATTCATAATGGTAATTTAAACCAAATAGAATAATAGATTAATTATCACTACTGTTCTCCAGGGTTTAAGCTTTCAGCATCAAAACCTTGATCATATTATGTTAGAGGAAGGTGTGAAGATCAGAAATTACCCCATTCCATGTTTATAACCTACAGTATTACGATGTAGTTTGACACTAGTTAGCCATTACTTGCTTCTTAGTAGCATTGTAAGACAGTTACATCACATAGGAAACTCTCCTAATAATTCATAAGCTTACCATATGTCCTGATTTTGGCATAAGGCCAAGCTATTTTGGGATAGCATGTGCACGTTTTACATAAGTTGCATTCCTCCCTGTGCCGAGAATCACAGCCGCAATGGCATCCTGATTACAGAATCTGCCTCCAGCCAATGTTCCAATTGTATCAGTAACCTGCATCTTGATTAATATTATATTGTATTGTTTGTAATCTAAAAAACTAGAAGATTTAGCTTTTTTTTACCTTAAAAATAAAATACCCTGATCGAGCATCAGCTGCACAAAATACATCATCAAGGAGATAGATGACAATGTCCTGATATACAGCTCTAGCAAGTTTTATGCGTTGTTTCTGACCGCCGCTGAGGTTTATTTCGCGCTCTCCAATCTCGGTCTCATCACCATATTCCATCATTTCAAGATCTTTCTCAAGACAACACACTCTTAAAGCTTCTCTATACTTGTCCAAGTTCATTGGTAAACCAAACAGTATGTTTTCTTTGATGGTTGAGTTCTGAATCCACGATGTTTGTGCTACATACGCTGTCATCCCACAAACTCTTACCTGAAAGATTTTACTAGTGATAATGATAAGTTTTAAATATTTAAGTAAATGTCCAATCAAATGAACCAAATGATATTCTTCTATGCAAGAAGAAGCAAATAACTTGAATTGCTATTCAGACCACTTGTTTAAAGATCTTCTAATGATTGCTTCCCATTTTTTGGATCGGTGTATTATCCTCAGCTCCAAGTACATTTCCAGCATTAAGCGGAACTACTTCATTAAAATTGTGAATATCCATAAAGAATTAAAGTGTTAAAATAACGCAAACGGATAACAAGCGATATTTAATAACATATATCAGTCAATTGTGCCTATGTTCGATGAACTACTCACCCAAAAATGTAAATATCACTCAGTTATTCGGCACATATCCAGTCATCAATAATAAGATCTTGGGATGGATGTTTTCCATCAACATTCCAAGATCCAATCGCTACCCTCACTTCCTTAGTCTTTATGTACTGAGCAGGCAAAGTTTCAGATTTTCCTCTTATGTGTTTTGTTTTGTATCATTTCTTAAAAGATGCATCTGAATAATCACAAATATGAAATCAATTCTAAAACTTAAATTCACTGAAACAAACTTAATTGATAGCTAAAATGGAATGAATACTTGCCTGGTATTTGACTTGAGAATATAGATTGAACCCCTTGTGTTCTAAATGGATTATCTTTGAGGTCGCGCACTTCCATTTTCAATTGTTTGTGAGAGAAAACTGTATGAGAAAATACGAATCAAAAAGTGATAGAAAAGGATCACATAAGTACTACATAGAATAGAATCAATTTGTTACCATCATCTTCACTTTCAGTATCAATTAACATGGAACTACTTGCAAGCCTGTATGGGTTGAATTTTAAATGCATCAAATTAAGATTAACAAAAATCTCAATCAAATCCAAACAAAACCTAACAAACAAAATCAAATTCAAAGAAAAATCAACACCACATACGATTAACACCGAGCTTGTAACTGAGTCCTCTCTTATTAGTAGACCTGATAACTTCAAGATTCTCCGAAAAGATCGTAAACCGAAGCTTTATCTCATCAATTGTATCGTATCGCTTACCATATCGGTTCACGAGTGTTCTATTAATAACAATAGAAAGGAGAGGAAATCGAAGAACAACAGACAGAGAAAGTGATGTGAAAGCTCTTGCAGGTGTCAAATCCCCTCCAAGCAAGGTGAACACTCCACGGTGAATTGCATGCTCAGGTGAATCGCAAATAAAGTAGAGTAGAAGGGTGAAAAAACATAAATCGCAGATGAAGGTGAACAAAAAAGAGGAATCTTTCAACTTGAAGGTTTTTTGTGAACAAGGAAGAAGAATCTACGAACTTGTTGGAAGCGGGAGAATTTCACAGAGGATGAATTGGGAGGGAAATGAAATGAATTGGGAGGGAAAATAAATTTATGGAAACGTGTTCACCGTATATATCATCCAAAAAAAAAAGTTTGAATAAAAATATAATAATAATAAAACGGGAAAGATTAAGTATAAATATTAATAATAAATGAGAATTTATTAAATAAAGGTTGAGTTAAAAAATAGAGAATATATCAATCTACTCCATAATACTTTTGGGCACCCGGCGCAATTACATTTAGGCCCTCTGTTTCTACTTTTTTTTTCCAAAATTTGAGCTTTTTCGAAGATGTATCTACGAAAGCATTTTAAATTGGGAAACATTTGGGAAAACTCCCAAATAATTCAGTTAAAAAAAGGTTTCCTTAGATGTATCTATGAGACAAATCAACGTAAAATAACAAAAATGCTTCAGGAGATACACCTCCGGAAGTAGAAGGACAAATTTGGAAACACACATGATGTGTGAGAAACCTATGGGGTGAGATGAGACATTCTCAAAAAATAATGAAAAGGGGTTTATGTCCTCGGTTTGATTTCAGAAAGGGAATTTTTTTTAAGTGAAAAATTGAGTATCTTTTATCTAGGAATATTAGATTCTCTATACCAACCATTGATTTGTAATTTCATATTATAAATGTTATCTATATCGATGCCTTTTTTTACTGTCACTAAAGGAGATCGTTGGTATATGGCAAAAAATTTATAGTGTGTGGATTAGAGTTTGGGATCAAAGTTTGTGGATAATATCTTTCATGGATCAGAGTTTATGGATCATAGTCTAAAGTATATGGTTCACACATAGTTTACCATCATCATTTGAATCCCTGACATGGTTCACTAATAGTTTAACATCATCAGTTGAATCCCTGTAACACGGTTCACACATAGTTTACCATCATCAGTTGAATCCCTTACATGGTTCACACATAGTTCGACATCATCAGTTGAATCCCTGACATGTTCCACACATAGTTATACATCATCAGTTGAATCCCTGACATGGATCACACATAGTTTACCATCATCAGTTGAATCCCTGACATGTTCCACACATAGTTTGACGTCATCAGTTGAATCCCTGACATGGATCACACATTTTTTACCATCATCAGTTGAATCCCTGACATGGATCACACATAGTTTACCATCGTCAGTTGAATCCCTGACATGGATCACACATAGTTTACCATCGTCAGTTGAATCCCTGACATGGTTCACACATAGTTCGACATCATCAGTTGAATCCCTGACATGTTCCACACATAGTTCGACATCATCAGTTGAATCCCTGACATGGATCACACATTATTTACCATCATCAGTTGAATCCCTGACATGGATCACACATAGTTTACCATCGTCAGTTGAATCCCTGACATGTTCCACACATCGTTTACCATCGTCAGTTGAATCCCTGACATGGTTCACACATAGTTTACCATTGTTAGTTGAATCCCTGACATGTTCCACACATAGTTAGACATCATCAGTTGAATCCCTGACATGTTCCACACATGGTTAGACATCATCAGTTGAATCCCTGACATGGATCACACATGGTTAGACATCATCAGTTGAATCCCTGACATGGATCACACATAGTTCGACATCATCAGTTGAATCCCTGACATGTTCCATACATGGTAAGACATCATCAGTTGAATCCCTGACATGGATCACACATAGTTCGACATCATCGGTTGAATCCCTGACATGTTCCACACATAGTTCGACATCATCAGTTGAATCCCTGACATGGTACAACACATGGTAAGACATCATCAGTTGAATCCCTGACATGGATCACACATAGTTCGACATCATCAGTTGAATCCCTGACATGTTCCACACATAGTTCGACATCATCAGTTGAATTCCTGACATGTTCCACACATAGTAAGACATCATCAGTTGCATCCCTGACATGTTCCACACATAGTTCGACATCATCAGTTGAATCCCTGACATGTTCCACACATGGTAAGACATCATCAGTTGAATCCCTGACATGGATCACACATAGTTCGACATCATCAGTTAAATCCCTGACATGTTCCACACATAGTTCGACATCATCAGTTGAATCCCTGACATGTTCCACACATGGTAAGACATCATTAGTTGAGTCCCTGACATGGATCACACATAGTTCGACATCATCAGTTGAATCCCTGACATGTTCCACACATAGTTAGACATCATCAGTTGAATCCCTGACATGTTCCACACATAGTTAGACATCATCAGTTGAATCCCTGACATGTTCCACACATAGTAAGACATCATCAGTTGAATCCCTGACATGTTCCACACATAGTTCGACATCATAAGTTGAATCCCTGACATGTTCCATACATAGTTCAACATCATCAGTTGAATCCCTGACATGGTTCACACACAGTTGACCATCATCAGTTGAATCCCTGAAATGGTTCACACATAGTCGACCATCATCAGTTGAATCCCTGACATGGTTCACACATAGTTCACCATCATCAGTTGAATCCCTGACATGGTTCACACATAGGTGACCATCATCAGTTGAATCCCTGACATGGTTCACACATAGTTGACATTCATCAGTTGATTCTCTGACATGGTTAACGCATAGTTTACCATCGTCAGTTGAATCCCTGACATGGTTAACGCATAGTTTACCATCATCAGTTGAATCCCTGAAATGGTTAACGCATAGTTTACCATCATCAATTCATTTGTAACATAGTTATTATTATTATTAAAATTATTCTTATTTTGGTTATTAATATTATTATTATTATTATAACTATGTGTTGTTATTATTATTATTATTATTATCATTATTATTATTACACTTAATTTGGTAATTATTATTCTATTTATTATTATTATGATTATTATAACTGTGTGTTGTTATTATTATTATTATTACTACTACTAATATTATTATAGTTTTATTATTAATATTATTATTATTATTATTATAGGTTAAAATAATTTATTTAAAGTCAAAATAATTGTTTTTAAATTAAATAACTTATAATTTAAATTAACGTGAGATTTCTAAATTTATACATAATTTATTTTTTAAATTTAAAAAAAAAATAAAATTAACGTGTGATTTTATAAGGTAAACATAATTTGTTTTTTAAATTAAAAAAAAATCAAATTTTACAAAATAAATTTAGCGTCAGATTTATTAAGTTAAACTTTATTTATTTTTTTAATTTAAATAAACATTAAGTTTTTAATAAAAAATAATATTAATTATTATTTTAATGTAAATTTTAATTATGCAATTTTTCTATTAATAATTTTAATTTTAGTAACGTTTATATGTTAATGATGGGTACAGGTTACAAAAATGACACTATTTCAATTCTTTGATATTGATATTTGCTGCATTTCTCAATTTGCTCCACGCCTATTTTTTCATGTTTTCAATTTCTTCACCATTTAATTAATGCTGTAATCATTTGCTTCAGAAAACTTTAGCTTTTACTATTTGGTCAGTGACATTGGAAATAGCAATTCAATTGTGTTGGGTGCACCATACTATCATATGTGTTATTATTATTATTCTTATTATTATTACTATTATTATTATTATTATTATTCTGGTTATTATTTTTATTATTATTATTATTATTATAACTATGTGTTGTTATTATTATTATTAGTAATATTATTATAGTTTTTTATTATTATTATTATTATTATTATTATTATTATTACTATTATTATTATTACTATTATTATTATTATAAGTCAAAATAATTTATTTAAACGTCAAAATATTTTTTTTTAAATAAAAAAACTTATAATTTAAATTAACCTGAGATTTATAAACTTATACATAATTTATTTTTTAAATTAAAAAAACGAATTTAAAATTAACGTAAGATTTTATAAGTTAAACATAATTTATTTTTTAAATTAAAAAAAATCAAAATTTAAAGTTTACAAAATAAATTTAACAATAGATTTATTTATTTAAACTTTATTTATTTTTTAAATTTTAAGAAAACATCAAGTTTTTAAATAAAAAACAATATTAATTATAATTTTAATGCAAATTTTAATTTTCTACAAAATTTAACGTTTATCATTTTTAATGCTTGCAACTTAAAATAATGCAGAATTAAAAATGTCCATTTATCATGCTTGCAACGTTTCCATAATTTTTCCAATGGCATGAAGGCAAAGAAATCGTGGTAGTATAATAATGTTTTTCATTTAAATTAATCATCATTTAATGTTAATTATTTGCTGCAATTGGAATTAACTTTTACTGTAGCATGCAGGCATTGGAAACCGCGAACCACTTTATGGAGTGTTATTGTGTGTTGGGTGCACCATAATATCATATGTTCAAATCTGATCCAATGGTATTATATTCATTTAAACCCAAAAAAAAAAAATGAAGTCTCTCACGGTGAGAGACCTAAACAGGCCTCTCACCCTAGCCTGAGCCCTTGTGTGTGCCCTTGTGGCACTTTTAAGTTATTAAAGTAGTAAATTTTTTAAAGGGTTTAATATACTTCACCCCCTTGTCAATATAGCGAGATTCGGTTTGCTCCCTGAATGTTTTTTTTTACCAAACGCCCCTTATAAAATTCAAAACATGGATTTACCACTCCTTGTTACCACACTTGCTGACTGGGCAATGTAGCATTGGACACGGTGGCACTTTGTATGGCGGAGTTGGTAAGTTTGAAATGAAATGCGTGAGTATGGTATGTTTACGGCTGAGGTAAGTGCTCATTTCTTGTTCTTCACCGGTACTGCGTGTTTTATTTTGTCTTAATAGTATCAGAACCTCGTTTAAGATCCGATGGGCCACCTTCTATGGTTTCCGCTATCGGGTCACCCACCATTTATTTTCACGCTCCAATTGTCTAGTCCTGGGCGTGAGGGGGTGTGTTAAGAGTCTCACATCAGATAATATATGCCCTGAACATGTCCTTATAAGTGGAGGACAATCCTCACTCTACAATCCAGTTTTGTAAGGATGAGTTAGGCTCAACCACATTTCTTAACATTTTGTAAGAAATTTTATTGGAGATAATTTGAATTTAATATTACTATTTTTTATTTTTTAATAATTGATAAAAAAAATTAGTGTGATGAAATATTATTTTAATTTAAACAAATATTAATTAATATGAAGAATAAAGTAGTATTTGATGAGAAATTTTATTGGAGAAGTGGGTGGGTCATGACAAACTACGTGGGAGAAATTAATTAATTATATTATTATTACTATTTAAATATGACTAATTTTTATCTTTATTAACTGATATAAAAATTAGTGAAAAATTTTGGCGGAAAAATTTTTAGGACTATAATTTAGTACGATTTACATTTTATTTTTATTTTATTAGTCAAAATTAAGGTTCTTTTACTAATTGTATATTTTTATCTTATTTTATTTTACTACTTATTTATTAAAAATAAATTTTCTTCAACTAACTCTTAATTTTCTCCCACTAACTTTATATTATTTAATTATTATTTTAGTAATTTTTATATTCTTTTTAATTTTACTTTATTTGTTATTTCTAAAATTAATTTTTATTACTAATCAAAATTATTTATTTTTAATTATTTAGTAAATTTTAGTAGTTATTTATTAAAATTTTAATTTTTTAAATGTAATTACATTATTATTAATCTACGACCAATGTCACAAACTCTTTTAATTTTTAATAAATTTAGTTTAAAAATATTATCCACTTATGTCATTATAGTCTTTATTATTCTTATTAATTAAGATAATATTTGCATATTCCACTATGATACCTAATTAACATTTTACTTCATTTGGAAGTTCTATACACGAATAAACATGTCAATTATTCATTTTACTCAAAATTAACTCCATTCAAATAATTAATAAATATATCAATCAATAAAATTCATCCATTTAATCAGGTTGACTACCACTACCTCACAATTAACTTCATTCATGAATCCACGCCCATTCACCTATTTGTCCATTTTCTCCTTAACTCCATTACCACCATTAACTAAATCTAACACCTCTATGTATAAAACCTTTATTACATACAATTTTATGTATTATTCCATTGTTATTTGGATTCAACCTTTACTTTTCAAGTTATGATTCATGTTGTTTTATTTGTACGTATGACTTTGACATAACAAAATGCACTTCTTTTAAAGGTATTATTGAAAACTTTAAGTGTTGAGATATTTTTCTATTATTTTTTGTCCGAAACATGTCTCATTGTCTTTTTCTTTCGTTGAGATATTTTTCTATTATTTTTTTGTCCGAAACATATTTCATTGTATTTTTCTTTCGTTTTGATTTTGTTTCTGTCACATATATAGTTTTGCCTTTAATTTTTTTATTTCTTTTTCCTTAATTTTTAATTTTATTTTAGTTTTTCTATATATGTTTGTTAACTTCTAATGCATGCATATTTTCTTTGTTTTGTTTCTATCAGATTCTGTTAGTATCAAATTAAATATCAATTTTAGACAACTTTTTTTATTAATAAGAGTTTTTATATAATTTTCCTTTAGTTTTTTTATAGATGTATTTTGATTTCTAATACATACATAAAATTATACTTTTTTATTTCTTTTGGTCTTATTAGTTTCTGTTTGTATAAAATTAAATATCAATTTTAGATACTATTTTATTATATTAAAAATATTGTTAACAAATTCTTATATGTATTTTTATATTACTATTCCGTGCATCGCACGAACAAACATATAGTTTATATTCAAAGTCAAAAGCCCGAACTAACATCTAAAATATTTGTATTAATATATTTAAAACTATGTAAAATTCTAACACTTATTAATAACGATTTAACTAAATTTGTCTTGCATCGCACGATACTACGGTAGAACTCTAGTTATTATCTATCATATAAGAAAATTAAATGTTGTGAAAATTACTCATATGCTCTGCTGCTTCCTCATGCTGCCACGTGCATAGCTTCCGCAACTTCCCTTACTTTTGTTTATCTATCATCTATCATATATAAGAAAGTTAAATGTTGTTGAAATATCTATTTTGTCCTTTTTACCAATTCTAAACAATAAGGCTATCCACGTGGACTACCTATTCTTCCAACTTTCCATTTTGTTTATTATATTCAACACATCTTTCTTTCTTATACCCTAGTTTGTCTTCAAGTTCAATAATTTTTTATCCATTCATATATCATATTTTTATCTTTACTAATTTTTTACACTATTATGATTTCTTTTTTTTTATTTTTTCCAGGTTGTTGATCTATTGATAGGTTCCAAAACATCGAAAAAGCATAACTTATCTGAGCATAAGGAGAGCTTCTTCTTCTTCAACAACATTAAAGGCTCGTAATTTTATTATATTTTTTTCCTCTCAGATTTGAGGTTTTTTTGTTGCTACTGAGTGGTGATGAAGAGATCGTGCTCATTTTTCTACTTCTTTTAAATCCAAATGTGAGTTTTTGTTCGATTGGTAATTTTCCTCTCAGATTTGAGTTTTTTTGGTGTTGTTTTTGAGTTTTTTTTTTTTTTTTGTTGTTGTTACTGAGTGGTAAATCTGGATTTTTGTTTGATTTGCAGCTTTTCTCTCAATCTGGCTTTTAATTATTGTTACTGAGTAGTGATGAAGAGAATGGTGATGAAGAAGATTAATTATACCGATGGATTTTAGTTGTTGTTACTGAGTAGTGATGAAGAGAATGATGTTGAAGAAAGTTGTTGTTTGTTAACTTTTAATTAATGAATTTTAATACAAGAAATTGTGGATTAATTATAGCATATCATAAGAGATTTTTTTTAATAGGAAAATTTAGGAGTAGGAAGAAATTTTTAGAAGTAGAGATTTGTCTTATATAGTGATAACATTAATTTATTATAAATTAAAATTATTTTCAAATGTTAGTACCTAAACAAAAATTATTGATCAAGATATTTTTGATAACGTTACCTAAAAAAAAAATATTTGTACACGGGAACATGAAATTATTGATCAAAATATTGATTATTAACGGGACATGAAGTTACTGATTAAAATATTTTTTTATTAATTATACATTCAATTAATATTTTTTTACGAATAACTAAAAAATTTTCTATTAAAAAATATACATCCAAAATAAATGCGCGTCCCAGAATCCGTGCGAACATAAGAAATTGTTATTAGAACAAGTAAAAACATTGTAATGGGGTGCCAGGTTTAAATTATTTTGGGCTTGAAAGTACAATCAACGAGGCGGTCCGCTCCGACCCGGCCCAAAAAAACTCGAAAAACGTCTTCCACAACCAAAGAAACATAGAACAAAGAGAAACCCTTTCTAAACCCTGATTCAACCAACCTCTATTCTCCAGTCTCAACAATGTCACCCAGTTTCATCTTCGACCCTCCCAGCGACGAAGAAATCGAACTCTCCGAACACGAATCTGATTCGGAATCAGAACAAGAACAAGAACAACCAGAATCTCCATCACAATCACAATCAGAATCGGAATCAGAGCTAGAATCAGAAGAAGATGAAGTCATAGAACCGCGAGTTTCGAAAAAGAAAACACAGTCTCCATGGGATTTCACTAAATACTCTGAATCAGTAGCTGAAGAACATGAACGTAGAAGCACAACGTCAGTAAACGACAAAATCTCAGCCGTCAGACAACGTTCAGCGCCCGTCGTTGCTTTGCCTGATTCAGACGATGACAGCGCCTCTGACTCCGAGCCGGATAAACAAGTAATCATAGGGCTTTTATAGGAAGTCTGCTTTAAAAAATTATTCATGATTGAAAAGTGCTTACGTGTTTTGAGAAGTTGCTCTTGAGTTATGGTAGAAGTTCAAAAATTGTTATTATAAGAAAAGGGTTTAGTTAGGATGGTTATAGCAAAAGTGCATATTCTATCTTATGTTTAGAAGTTGTTTTCTGATTGTTGATAGAAAGTTATGGTTATTTGTTTTGAAAATTAATAATAATTTTGTTGTTGTGGGCTTGGGTTTGATTAGGAAGATTATAGACCAGAAGAAGAAGATGAGGAAGAGGGTAACGCCGGTGACACTAAGTCCTTTTTTGCTCCTTCTGATGGAGCCTCTTTCAGTGCTGATTCCTTCATGCAACTCAATTTGTCTCGCCCTTTGCTCAGGGCTTGTGAGGCCTTGGGGTATGCTAAACCAACACCAATTCAGGTTCTTTTTTGCTTTGTTTTTTGTTGTTGTTATTTTTATTCTTAGCATTATTGGTTATTGAACTCCATGCAATTTAAAACCCTTGTGAGTCTTAGCATTGTTAGAATTGGTTATGTAGTTTCATGCTATGTAGGACAATTCGGATTGAAAAATTTAATCTGATTTTGGGATTTTTAATCTTGATTTTAGGCGGCTTGTGTACCATTAGCATTGACTGGTCGTGATATATGTGGAAGTGCCATTACTGGATCGGGAAAGGTAGTCTTCCTGTCACTTTAAATTTGGCGATTGTAAATTTGTTACCTTGCTTTTGTGTTTTGTTGCGTGAGCTTTATACACCAGCTTCTTTTGATGCCTTTTCTCCGTATCCTGTTATCATGCAGACAGCTGCATTTGCACTACCTACTTTAGAGAGGTTGCTGTTTCGTCCAAAACGCGTGTATGCAATAAGGGTCCTTATTCTTACTCCAACCAGAGAGTTGGCTGCCCAGTAAGTATCATTGTAATTGTTTGTTATCTTTACTTTTGGATCACATTTATCTCATTAAAACCATTCCAGATATATAGGGGTGCCATAAGAGTAAGTGGCATACCGATATGGAAATGTAATGTGAAATTGTGAATAGTCTTTTCTTTTCCTTGGATGTGACTGCAGTATGCCTACTTGTATGCAAAAATATGTAGGATGAATTTCTATGGGTTGCATTCATGTTCTTCAGTGATTCATAGTCAAAAGCCTGAGCCTCAATGAGTATATGTGCAATGAATGAAACTAATTTTTGATGTATTCAGTGCCTTTTCTTTCTTTTTGTTATATTTTTTAATTAAAGATTATTTTTGCTGTAAGTTGAAGTACAAACTTGTTGATGGTAAATTTCAAAGTAGGTTTCATTCAAATAAACCTTTTTATTTTTTTATTTGTTGTGATTAATCATCAACTTCCACATGAAGTTTGTAGATGTAAATTTTGGAAGCACTTTTTTATAGTGATTCATGTAAATTTATTTCCAAATATGTTCATTCCAAATTCTTTGTTTGCAGAGTTCACAGTATGATAGAGAAGCTTGCTCAATTTACTGACATAAGGAGTTGTCTGATTGTCGGTGGTCTTTCAACAAAGGTTAGCTTACTGTTTCAATTTCATAATGCTTTCAGTATACTACCTTCTATCAAGCTTATTGAAGTAAACTGAAAACAATTCACGAGTGTGTCATTAGTTAGTTAGTTTTACAAGTGTATCCAAACACCAATGTAAGTTGAGATAAGCCCAAATAAGCTCTTTCAAACAAACCCTTGGTCTTTATTTTTGTTTGATATAATGAGTTCCTGTAACAAATTACAATATTTGAAACTAATCAGCCAGAAAACAGGGTTTGCATTTTTTAAATGAAATATTATTGATGTCACTTATTCATAAGCCATTCTATTGAGCTTATTGGTGAGTAATGCAGATTGTCTCTCTATTTATTTAAGCTCTAAAAGTAGTTTCTCATCCTAGGTGCAAGAGGCTGCCTTGAGATCAATGCCAGACATTGTTGTGGCTACTCCAGGACGCATGATAGACCATTTACGCAATTCTATGTCGGTGAATTTGGATGATCTTGCTGTTTTGATCCTTGATGAAGCTGATCGTCTTTTGGAGCTTGGATTTGATGCTGAAGTTCAAGAACTTGTGAGTGTTAGTTAACCCTATGATACAAAAATCGCCGTTGTTACATGTGCAATTTCACAATTTATGTTGTCATGCTGTTGGAATGGAGTATTAAACACATTTGATTGTTTTACAGGTTCGCTTGTGTCCCAGAAAAAGGCAGACCATGCTTTTTTCGGCAACCATGACCGATAAGGTTGCTGATCTTGTTAAACTTTCCCTATCAAAACCACTGCGTCTTTCTGCTGATCCATCTGCTAAACGGCCAGCATCCTTGACTGAAGAGTAATATCTTCACTTCCCTTTGCATTCTCTAATCCAATCATTCATCTTCCATTGATTTTTATTCTGTATGCTATGAAGTTTAGCTGTATGTTGTATGAAAAATGTCAAAGTCACAAATTAAAGTGGTAAGAACTTAAAGGTTGTTTTAGATTTTTAAATTGACGAAGAATATTTCTCATGAATGTGCAGAGCTACATTTATCCAAAAACCTTAATTATGCAGAACTATTTTGTTAAGCTTTTTTGCAGTTTTCTATTTACATGATTTTAGCATCTATTAAAATCCTTTGAACTTTGTTAACTGTTGCTATTTTTTCTTTCTTTCCAGAGTGGTTAGAATAAGAAGAATGCGTGAAGTCAATCAGGAAGCAGTTCTTCTTGCAATGTGCACCAAAACTTTTACTTCTAAAGTGATCATTTTCAGGTTTCATTTCATAATTATTTACTATGCTTACATTCAGCTTGTGATGGTAAATTCTTTTGTACGAATTTGATTGGTTTGTAGTAGATGTGAGGTTAATTTTACGATGATCCATGTTAATGTTAATCAGCTTTATGAAGTTTATTACACTGATTGGTCATCATATTGATATTTGTAGATTTCTAGTTGGTTTCGCAGAAGCTTTCTATGATTTTAATAAACTGAAAGTCTCGAGTCTTAATTCCAGATTTCGAGTTTACGTTTTGTTTTGCAGTTATAAATTTACTTTTCATTGTTCTGCTACCTCTAACTACTACTTTCTCATTTGGTATGCAGTGGAACAAAGCAAGCGGCACACAGGCTCAGGATTATATTTGGATTATCTGGATTGAAAGCTGCTGAGCTTCATGGAAATCTTACTCAGGCCCAACGTCTTGAAGTATGTTGCGTATTTTAGCTCTTTGTTTGGCTTTGTAGTTATATAATCATGTTACTATTTTTTGGGATACTAAATTGGTAAAGCTGATTGTGATAAAAGAAATATTTGCTGTTGTGGCAATATTTGCTCACTTCTGGTTGTTTGTATAGGCTTTGGAACAGTTCAGGAAGCAACAGGTGGATTTTTTGGTTGCAACTGATGTGGCTGCTCGTGTAAGAATTTGTTCAAGAAGAATTAATTTTTTTTCTTCTTTTATTACTTTTGAATAGTATTAATGAATATAGTATCAACATGTCTTCTTTTGAGGATAATGATAGTCAAACTAGATTAGTTTATGAGGAACATAAATTTATTAAATGTATGGGTATGGTACCCGGTTCGGGTACTGGTACGGGATACAAATATTTAAAAAAAAAATCAAGGTACAAGTACTTTAATAAAAAGTCCCGAGTTTTCTATAAAATGTATGAATAGAGAACTAAATTGTTAGATTCATAATTAAACATCACTGGTAAAAGTAAATAAGTCGAAAATAATGTTAAGATATACTAACGAAAAAAAATTAAAATACGTAAATATACTATATTGATATTTTAGAAAACAAAAAATTTCACTCGAAATCGAATAATGAAAAAAATTGAAGTACCATGAGTATGGTACGTGTACCCAGTACGGGTGCGTACCCGGTACTGGTACTTCACCATTTTAGCAGTACCCATGCTTCAGAGTTAAATATTTGTTGGGTTCAAACAAATAGAACAATTCATATGGAAGGGAAATTAGATGAGATATTGTGTTCAGTTGAGAAGGAGTGATTTTATTAATTCGCCATTTCCCCCTTCCAAATTCCTCCAATATTGAATTGGAGTGATTTTGCTCTCATCCTTTCCTCCAAAAAAAACATAAACAGCTGATAAAAGTTTAAAATAACCCCTCCCCTCCCCTCCCGTCCAACCAACAAACACTACCTAAGTTTATGGCCTCATGTTAGCACTTACTGTTGTCGTTTTGAATATAGATTTGACAGTCACTTAATTTTACTTACAGGGACTTGACATTATCGGTGTTCAAACGGTTATCAATTTTGCTTGTCCACGCGATATTACCAGGTATACTCAATGAAACATATTGTTGAGAACTGAAAACTCTGCTCTTGATAACTAATATTGTTATGTGTTGGCAGTTTTGTAGTTGTACATCCTCCAGTTTTTGTTACTTTAACTACTATCTCATTCTCTCTGGGTTAATAACTTTAACATCTTTATTAACTATGAAGCTATGTTCATCGAGTTGGTCGTACTGCAAGAGCCGGAAGAGCGGGATCTGCTGTCACATTTGTTACTGATAATGATCGGTCTCTTCTAAAATCTATTGTGAGTATCATTTGGAGAATTTCTGTATCTGTTTGCAGCATTCTTTTTGTGGTGGCTATGCCACTATATATATTTTGTTGCACGCTTTTTATTACAAGAAAAAATTCATGCAAATTGATCTGGATTTTACAGTTTCAGTTGCATAGATTCTTTCAGGAAGCATTACTTAATTGCCCCTGCGAGTTATTCTAATTTTACATTTCATGAGAACACTTCTAAATCATTCATATTTCATTATAGAGAAATAAAAGCCATTCATTATATATCTGTTGATTTTATATTGTATTGATTCTCTTTTTAGAGAGACACCATGCAAACTAAAATAAGAAAAAGAAAGTTGGCGCGTTAATCATGCTGCTGAGTAGTTTTTATTGTGAATATTAATTAATTAGGCAAAAAGGGCTGGTTCAAAGCTGAAAAGCCGCATTGTGGCAGAGCAATCCATACTCAAATGGTCTCAAGTTATTGAGCAAATGGAGGATCAAATTTCTGAAGTACTTCAAGAAGAGAGGTTTTGATTACATTTTGTTGTTAAGGATTTATTGTTGTATTTTATTCTTTTATAATATATTACAAAATTCTTACTTTTCAATTTCTTCAGGGAAGAAATGATCCTAAGGAAAGCTGAAATGGAGGCCACAAAGGTATGGATCAGTTACTTTTGTTTTACCTGGCTTTAATCCTTGGAGTGCACTATGTAATTTTGATTTATTCTTTCGGTTGACGTCTTATATTAAGGAAACGCATTTCTAAAGTAACGAAATAGTGTCTTAATAGTACCGTTATGTATTCAGTGAATTTAGTTACTTCCATTTTCTCATTCGTAACATTGTCCTGTCAATAAAATCACACTTTTGTATGATATTACAGGCCGAAAACATGATTGCACACAGGGATGAGATCTTCTCCCGCCCCAAAAGAACCTGGTTTGTTACAGGGAAGGAGAAGAAGCTTTCTGCTAAAGCAGCAAAGGTATGGTATTGATTTAACAGCGATGGTGGCATGCAGACCAAGTAGTATTATGTAATATTGGGTAAAATGCTCCCTGATGCTAATAATACGAGAAATGACTTTTAACAGGCATCCATGGATAAGGAAAATGGTTCTTCTCAGAAGATGGTTAGTGCCCAGGAAGCTGAAGACCTAAAATTGAAGGAAAAGAGGAAACGGGAGCGAGAGGTAACAAGTGTTTCCCAATCTTGTTCTGCATACAAATCAACTTGATTTGTTACAAATAGAATGTACATAAAATTGCTCGTACGCTTTGTCACGACTTGCATGTTTACTTGATGCAAAATATCTACGATGCAGAAAAATATGCCTAGAAAGAAACGCAGAAAATTGGAAGCAGCTAGAGAGATGTTGGAGGATGAGGAGCAGGATGACAAGCCAAGAGTAAGCTGCTAACTTTCCCCATTATGGTTAAGGACGGTTGGGATGTAATCCTTATTCCTCACTTTCTGTTACACTGAAAATGAAATGCATAAAATTGCAGGGTAAGGGGACAGATAAGAATGAAAAGGGTGGAATGACACTTGCTGATCTTGCATACCGACGTGCAAAAGCAGTAAAGGCTGTCAAGAGGGCTCTAGATTCTGGGAAGATTGTGAGGAAGCCTCAGAAGAAATCTAATAAATCCACTTCTCGTAAGACTTCCTCTTCTAGGACGGAAGAGATGCGGGAGCTATTCCAAACTGACATGAAGGATAAAAAGCCGAAACAAAGAGGTTCTGGACTTGGAAAGAAGCCCAACAAATCATTCAAAAGCAAGTCAAGGTATCAAATTAAAAAAAAAAAACTATTACTCTATCCTATGAAGCATCAATAGAAATATCTATTTTGTTCTTGTTCAACACATAAAATGTCTTCTATTCCCTTTTCATATTTTTTATTTATGAATGAAAACTAAAATGTTATTCAAATTCCCTTTCAGGTACAAGCGGAAGTAGTTTGTGAAATTAATAATCTTTGTCATAAATTATATTGTATAACCTTAGCTTGATTCTTGTCCCAATTAAATTCATAGCTAATCAATTTTGTAATCCTAAAATGAGACTGAGTTCCAAATGTTATAAAAGAAATTCTTAGTTTTGTTGCTTTTGCCTCGGTTAATTTTTTTGAGTTATTTACTATATTTTGTTTCTTTTAAATTGTTATGAATATTTCGAGGCTTTGATTGGAGATTACTTAGGCTGGCTATGTTTGCGAGTTTGGAGGGGAAGGGAGGGGAGGGTTTTGGAAAATAGGAAGAATTGGGTGAAAAGAATAAAAAATTTTTGGGTACGAGGGTTTGATTTTATTAGTAACATCAAAAATCCCATAAAATGGAGGAGTTAAAAAATTGTATTGAAGGAGGTTTTGGAGGGTTTATATAAATTTTTCAAATATTTTAGGTAGTTATACTATTTTGAAAATAAAAAATTTAGTAATGCTAATGGCTCTTATATCATTCTAATCAAAATTATTTTTTCAAAAAAAATGTCAAATATTTTTTTATATTTTTTTAAAATTTGTTTTTGGAAGCCAAGCCTGCCCATTCCCTCCAAATTCGTCTTAATAATGTAATTCAATAAAATGTTTTACCATTTTGTGTGTAACAGTTGAGGTTGTTATTGCGATTGCTTGATGCTCTGACTCTAATTATGTGTGGCTGACTCCAGATGACCTAACTTACATTTTGCGAGAGTGTATCATCCTTCTCCTACACTTGTCCATAAGACGATCACTACATATATTTTTGCTATAAACTACAAATAAGTTGGTCATCCAAATCCAAATAGATTCTTAGTCAAAGAAAAATAGCTTAGTTGATAAAAGTCATTTCTATTCGTCCATTAGAAGGCACATGAATATGATATTCTTTCCTTTTCTTTACATAGTATTTGGTAGGAATCTAACTTGACACAACCAATATATTCCTAATACCATATTGACATGCTCTAATGTTCTTGGTAAAACTTACATGATCACTCTAATAGAAAGTATAAAGAGAGTCCGATGGATTTTGAACAATGTCTCTTGTGGAGATTTTGGGTTAAACGACTAAGAGAACCTAGTGGATTCTGGTCAATGGACAATGTCTCTTGTAGAGATTTTTGGTTAAACGACTAAGAAAATCCAGTGGATTCTGGTCAATGCCTCATGTGGAGACCTTAGATTAAACAATTTACAATTTAGAGAGTCTAGATGTTTCATTATGGTCAATGCCTCATGTGGAGACCTTGGATTAAACAATTTAGAGAGTCTAGATATTTCAGTTAAGGTTGGAAATAGGTCAGGTCAGACCTCAGTCTCACCTACAATAAATTTTTATGGTCTGAGTCTGACCTATGATCTATTATAGCTTTATTTTTTGGTTTGACGTGGATGCCTATTTAAAAGCTTGTTCTACATATGAGACTATTTGTTTCAGTTTTTAAAAAATGAATTTTTTCTTTGTATTTTTGAAAATAGATTTTAAAATAAAACACTAATTTTAACGTCGTATAACATAAACATACATTATTGAAGACCAAAGTCTAGTCAAAATTGTAATTTTTCAAATATTATATTTTAAAAATGATTTTCATGGAATAGCTTCAAAATTAAGTGATTTTTTTGAAAATTTGATATTAAAAAAAAGTTTCAATAAAAAGATGAAATACTTAAAATAACACTTTAAGAACAACTATTCAAACCAAATTTTCATTTGAAACTTTATAAAAAAAAATTCTTTGTAATTTTTTTATAAAAATTATAACATTATAAAAATCATTTTTAAAAAAAGTCAAACCAAACGAGTCTTAAACCTTTCAAATAATCCATTTTACCAATCAAGCTTTATAGATTGGTTGGCCTCTATATATATATATATATATATATATATATATATATATATATATATATATATATATATATATATATATATATATATATATATATATATATATATATATATACTGGCCTATTTAGTCTATTTTTAAAAATATATTTACATATATTGGTCGACCGATAAGGTTTCATAGACTTTTCAAATAGTCTAAGTCTGACCTATTTAATTAAATAAGTTTTTAAAATGTCTAAACCTAGCCTAATTGAGGCAATTTATTACCCCACCTGTAACACCCATTTTCTAAACCCCAAATGTAACAAATATTCACAGAATATAAGCATGCATAAAATAAAAAGGGCGTCACACGTTCTTTTCACCGCAATGAAAATCCAAAATAAACATACCAAACATGCACTAATCATCTTGTAACACAATTTGATACCTCAAGCTTTCATAAATTATGCACATCGCACGCGAAATAATTAACATCAAGAAATTTCAATGAATATATCCCATACTATATTCATCTACCAATTCAAAATAACATAACCAACTATGCTATTTGAAACTCCAAATATTTAGGCAACATAGCCTTCAACAACCTATCCAAATTATCCTGTCAAATACAAACAAGATGACAATATTCAAACATAAGCACAAGTTCAAATAAAATCCCCCAAGTGTTACATGATCAGAGCATATGACTCGCTACATAATCAAACAACAAACTCAGAAGCTCCTCGGCTAAATCTTCGGATAAGCTCACTACTCTTCGGAACCTGCACGATGTCACGATGAACATCATTCAAACAGAAGGGTGAGAATTCAAATCATTATAGATAAACATAATAATGGGAAATGTAAAACACAACAAGAATACATTTCACAAATTCGTCACTCTTCCCAAAAACATGCATTCATATACCATATATCAAGATTCACATGCTTAGCTTATTCGACAAAGTTCCATAATTCGAGTAATCATATCCAATTACCAAAACCCACAATTGTAATCCAATAATGAAATACAATCAAGTATACAATATCAAATCACAACACCCACATAAATGCATATCAACCAAAATCATATCCACACAATCATATCACATAATCACACACCACAACATTTCACACCGACACGTGCGGCTCAAGTGTGACTCTATGCGATATGCATGTGGATCCCGCCGTTATCATTTTAGGCAAGATGATTGTCCATCTCTCGAAGTAGATAACCACCTCAAAGCCCCATACTTGTTAAGCTTTCAAATCCTATACTCGTTAGGTTTAGGACAAGCAAATAATCTCCACGAGATTATCCGACATTGCCTCTTTCAAAGACTCATGCTAGTGTAAGTGTGCCACAAACAAGACTTATGTAAATAAGACGATTCTCAACCTCTTAAACTACATAATCACATCTTTTCCAATATTGAACAACTTTACACAACATGACCTCAATACCAAACAATGCATCACTTTACACACATCAATCAATCACATGTATTCAAGCCTAGCATAACATGCATTGCATTATTATTATTCAATTCACATCTCAATGCATACATATTTAAAATAATCATTCCTAACAAAACACATTATAATAGCATATATTCATTCACACATATCATAGATATCATATCACATAACACATCCACTAATCTTAGCCACAATTCATCAATCCATAACGCACACATACATAATTACATAACATCATAATTAATTCATCAAGTGATAAATATTCCAATCCTATCATATATATAATTACATTAGCTTCCTAACGCTTCGAACGACGCATAAAATGGAGTTACGGATCAAAAGTTATGAACATTTTAATTTTTCTAAAATAGGGCATTTTCGCCCGGCGAAAGCCCTTGCTCGCCCGGAGCTTCAAGTCAGAAACTTGCCACCCTCTCACCCTCTACGCTTTCCCGACGAAGGCGTGTAGGCGACCGCTCGCCCGACGAAGCAACCCACTCGCCCGACACTCCGCACCAGAAATAGAAAAATGCTGATGCGAATTCAACATCCCAACACCAAATTAAATCCGATTTTTTACCAACTAAGCTCATTTCAAACAGCAATTCATCACATATTATGGCTTCCTATTCATGTTTCTAGTTACGGGTCACCCATACAACACATTGAACATGAACAACTCACAAAATCTCATTGATTTAACATAAACCCTAACATTTTCCAAATCTATGAAATTGAGAAAATAAGAGATCATACACAAAGCATACACACAATATTACCCAATTATATAAACCTATAATTATCTGGATTCTAACCCTTACCTTAAGTTAATCTCCTTCTATCTTCAAGAATCTCACAAATCCCCTTCTCTTCTCTTCTCTCTTCTATTCTTCTTTCTAACCAAAATGATAATAACCTCTAAAATCCTATTTCCTTACTATCATCTCTTAATTAATTGGGCTTAACCCATAATTCCACCTAGTGTCATATTTCTATCACTTAGGCCCAATAACATATCATCTCATAATATTTACTAATAGTGCAATTAATCTAATTAACACAGAGCTCAAATTAAATAAATATCACACCAAATAATTAAATAAAATAAATAATTAATAAAAATAGCTAATAAAATTGAATTAAGGTGTACAATGTGTTGGGGTTCTCAGGCACCATGTGCGCTTCCAATGCGTTGGGGTTATAATGCGTTGATATTTTCTAATAAATATCACACCAAATAAGTTAATTAATAAAATAGATAATAAAATTGGGATGTTAGAATGCGTTGGGGTTCTCAGGCACCATGTGGGCTTCCAAAATTACCTCTCTGCTTCCGGAGATGTATCTCCGGACGCACCTTTTTTTACTTAACGTCAATATTTTCTGGACCTACATTTACGAAATATGTCCGTATGCATATTTACGGAAGAAACTCAAAAACATAATACTAGAAAATCAACATTGCAATGCCCCAAATTTAAAATTTGTATGTTTTGATGAATATGTGATGTTTATGTGAGTTATTTGATATAAATGATGTTTTAGTGATTTTTGTGAAGTATTTGAATGTGTGATGTTATGTTGAGTCCTTATGATGGTTTGTGATGATCTGTGATGTATGATGACTTATGTAATGTTTTGATGATTCATGTGATGTTGTGTAATGCTTAGGTGTATTGAGGGATTTTGGAGTATTTTAGAATAATTGATAATAATTAGAATAATAAGTATAATTATTTTAATTAGAAAAAAGTAAGAGTTATTTTAGTGTTAGAGATAATAAGGGCAAGGTGGTCATTTGTGAAGTGTAAGTGAGGGAAAAAGGGAAGACCATACGAAGGGTCCAAGGGTTAAACTAAGGAAAAGAGTTTAGTTGTCTCATTCTGTGCAATTGTAAGAATTGGGAGAAACACTATGAAGAGAAGGCTAGGCCATAAAGAGGCAAGAGGAACCTTAGATTTTAGTAGAACGTGACGAGGATCAAAGCTAACTACAATATAAGGTCAGGGGAGTTTATCGTTGTTATTATAATTGATTTAGGTTTAGATAAATGTAGGTTGTAATTGGGGTTTTTGTTGGATTGGTGAACCTATGATGAAATTGTGATGAGCATGATGATTTTTGACTTGTAATTCTCTCGAGTTAATGACCTTGTTTGTACATGACAGTGTATTGATGTTGAGTACGATGAAGATTGATGAAATTGGTGAAAATCATTATTAGAATATATGGATGGATGAATCCTTGATGAATGTATGATGTTAGGATCTCTAAATAGGTGTTATAGGTTGTTATAAATGGCATATAATCATAAGATTTCGAATTCTGAAATTGGGACTTTTTACGCAATCGAATTCGGAGGTACGAAAAGCCTCTAATGATGAAAAATCGCACTGCAACAGTTCTGTTTGCACGACGGTCACCGTGACAGTTCAACAACAAAACAAGATTTTTGAAATTATCATATCTTTTGAGCCGTAACTCCGTTTTGAGAACCGTTCGAAGCATTGGAAAGCTAATGCAATAAACTATACCCTGGTAGAATAAATTGATTCATAGGATGTAGTTTTCTAGTTCTTGAATTATGATTATGTGATGAGACTATGTAGTGAAAACATAGTAAGTATGCTCTTTGCTATGAATTGATGTAACCATGTCATGATATAACTTGATGTGTGTCTTCCTTATGATGATATGGTATTATTGTGATGATGATGTGTGTTTTCCTTATGAAGAGATGATTAGACAATGTGGTGATAGAACAATAGGTAATGCTTTTCTATTATGAATTGATTTAAATATGTCTTCGAAAGAGATACCCCGTCCCCAAAGCGAGGACCAGAGGGGACAGAATCGGGAAACATCTCCCCCAAACTTCGAAATCGAGGCCTGGATTTGAAGAGGAAAACCTGTGAAAAGAATCCCAAACGTTCTCCCCCCGAGGACAGATGCGACTCCCCAGAAAAAGCACACGGGAAGAAACGCCCACGAAGCCCTCCTCGGCGCCGCCACCGCAACCGAGGGAGAAACTCCCTCTCGCCTGAACCAAGTGACGAAGATGACTTTCGCAGCCCTTTGTCAGAAGAAATCAGAAGAGTCCGCCTCCCCAGGGGAATGGAGAAACCTCCATCACTGGATCTCTAAGACGGGACAACAGACCCTGACGAGCACATTCAAAGCATTGAAGCCGTCATGGATTACCATGTCGTACGAGGATCCATCAAATGTCGCATCTTTCTAACGAACGTCAGGAAGGGCGCCATGACATGGTACAAAAACCTACCACCGAACTCCATACACTCATGTGAAGGATAGAAAAACACATAGAAATGGGGGGTTTGAATAAGTGTGACTTTAAAAACTTGTAAGATAAAAACAATGAGCACAATTATTCTTATCCTGGTTCGTTGTTAACAAAACTACTCCAGTCCACCACCTTAGAGTGATTTACCTCAACTGAGGATTTAATCCTGTCATACCCCAAAATTTACCCGATACAATTCGCGTCTGTTAATTTGTTGAGGGTATTAAAATTAAGAGCCATAGGGTTTAATATATCTATTATTAAACTCGATCTCTTATAAATTTCCCTAATAAATTGCTTAAAATAAAATGGAGGTGTGAATAGCAAACATTTAGAATCCAATTTGTTTTGGGCCCATTTGTTTCTCACCATTTAATCATTTTATTATTTTTTTTATAATATTATTATTGTTACTAACTATGAATTATTAGTGTTAGCATTATTAATTCCTACTATTAATATTAAAATTAGTATTAGGATTATTAATATTAACTAAGTATTATTGTTAATTATTAGTATCATTAGTATTAATATAATTATCAATTGGTGTTAATTATTATTATTAGAATGTCGCTAATTAGTATCAAATATTAGGATTATCTTTATTGGGTTATTAGGAGTGTATTATTAATTAATTAGTTTATTTTATTAATTAATGGCAAGTGGATCAGAAAGGGTTGGGTAACAGTATTGGGCCAGGGATCCGGTTATTGGGCCGGTTCGTGTGGATCAGAGTTTTGGACCGGGTCAAGAACCGACCCAGGTCCTGTTCATCTCCTCCTTCCTTGCGCTGTTCCATCCTTCAACGCAAACCCTAAGCGCCGCTGCTCCATCACTAAGCAAACCCAGGCCCATGGATGAATCAGATCAAATCTTCAAACAAATTCGGAACAAATCAAATAACATAAAATCAAATCAAAACGAAATTGAAGCTGAATCAAATCTAATTTTATTAAACATTCAAATCAGTTACAATTACAAATCAAATATGAAAACAGATCAAATCCTAAAAGCTAATTGAAATATTCCTAAAACAAATGAAAACCCTAAGTCTATAAGTATAAAGAACAAAATCAGAAGAAGGGGTTGGATTTTCTGGGAAGAACTTTTGCGCCGCGAACACGAACCCTAAACTTGGATCTTCGTCTTCACCTGCGAAAAGAAGAAGAAGGAGATTAGAGGGAGGAGCATACATGATCCAGAAAATCAAGATAAAAGGTAACCACGATTGAACTTAGCTCAGGGCTTTTAACGCTTAATCGATTGCATGCATCTGTTTGGTTGTTTTTGTTTGGATTGAAGGGTTAGGGTTCGTCGTTTTACCGATTAGGGTTCTTATTTTTCTGAGTTTATAGTTGAGGGATCAAGGGTGGAGAAGATGAAGATCTTCAAAGATCTTCATTTGGGTTGAATTTCTGGGAAAGTGTTGAAGGTTGCTGGGTTGGGGGATGAATGTTCCGATGAACATTCATCGGAAAGCTGGGTTTTTTAGGGTGTTTAGGGTGGTGGTTGCTGGGGTTACGGTGGCCTGTGGTGGCTCGGGGGGTGCTTTTCTGGGTTTGAAAGAACGAGAAGAGAGGATTGAGAAAGAGCGAAGAAAGAAGAGAGAGAAAAAGAAAAGGAAAAAGGGAAGTGGATGAGAGAAACTTCGTTTTTGTATTACCAATCACGCCCTCGGATGATGACAAGTGGCCCTCCCATGGCCACTTGTCTGCAACACTGGACATGATTCAGTGTGCCATCCCTGCCTATACGCCTTCATCACAAGCACATGCAGGCCCTTAGATAGTCCCGTACAAAATCCAACGCGCGTGATCTTGAACGTGCATCACATCCCATACACCCTCACCACACCAAACCAGACGAACCAAAAGCTTAAGTGGGCCTGGTCTGATTGCTAGTTACACACGCCATAATTGCTACCCTGAATAATAATGCACCCCCTGCAGTAAATAAATAAAAAATTGATTAATTAATTTTATAAATTTTAGTTAATTGTTTATTTGTCATTTTTTAATATAATTTTCTCCTCGATCTGACTATACCTATTAGTCGCATTGGCGAGAAATAAAGTTAATCTGATTAATTTATTTGTTAATATAAATTCTGATTTAATTGGTTCTTGGTTAATTTTCTCCTCGATCCGACCATATCTATTGGTCGCATTGACGAGAAATAAAAGTAATAAAACACAAATAACGAAATTTGTTATCATGTAATAGCCAAATCTATTGGTTATGAGAGATAATGATAAAACTCATAATTTAAATTATACAAGATTAAAATATACTTTATTTGCTATTCGTGACGATCGAACCTATCGGTCAGAATGGTTAGCAATACATTATTTAATTCGTTAATTATAATGATCAAATCTATTGGTCATCGCACCTAACGAAAACATATCAAACTAGGGTTGTACGCTATAATTGAAACACTCATTTCATCTTCAAATCACAAATTCAAAACTACGATAGGCCATTCAAAAAACCTTCAAAACAATTTCATAATCAATTCTAAGGCGTACAACTCGTGCCCCGAACTACGTTGACCCTGATTCTCCCTAAGGAGATACGTAGGCACTTGGCAACAAGGCGAGTCCCCCTCCCTAAAATTTCAATTCACTTAAAATTGCACTTTTCGCCCTCTTCACTTCTTTAGTTATAAACCTCAATAATTTTGCCACAAACCTTCATTTTACAATGCAACCCTTAGGAAAGGGTTAAGGGTGCCTAACACCTTTCCTTAACCTGATTATGATAATCTTACCCTGAATCTTTAAACTGCGTAGGGTTTCCTATTCGCCCTGGTAGAATAGGTGGCGACTCTAAAACCTTTATTTTTAGGGAAGGTTGCTACAGCTGGCGACTCTGCTGAGGATACACTTTTGGTTAATTATTATGCTCCTAAGGCTTGAGAGGGTTTAGGTTTTGGTAAATGGTTTAGGTTTTTGGCGAATTTTTAGGTTTGGCTAATTTGCCACTTTTAGGGTTTGGGGCAGGGTTTATGTTTTTTTAATAAATATTTAATTTCTATTTTATTTATTTATTATTATTTTATTTGCATTAAATGTTTAATTGACATATTTGTTTAATTATTATATTATTCGCATTGCCGTGATATAATTGTTAATTGTTGTTAAACTTAAGCGTGAGAATTATATTTAAGACCAGAGGGGAATTACATCGTCTACGAGTCTTATTATAATTCCACTCAGAGTGGGTTAAATATCCGGAAAGGTCTGATACGAGGCTTGATCTTGTTGAGGACTGGACTTGGTATTTAGCTGATCTCTCTGAGAACCTACCCCTAAAATTCGAACCTCATGGATAAAATGAGCTGTTCTAAAATCCAAAGAGACAAAAAGTCTCGGCGGCAACGAACGACCCCATGAGACCTTCTAGAACATACCCATGGGAAGGGTAGGCTCCCTGAGCCGCTACGTCGAACTTATGAACCTAGGGCCTATGTGATTATGTGCTAAATATATGTTTATTATTATTATTATTATTATATTTTGTTTTTTTGTGTGTATAATTGTTTGCATGCATCATACATCATATGCATATTTTTATCATGTCTTATCCACAGGTAAAAAAAAAGAAAAGAAAAAAAAGAATAAAAAAAATAATAATTCTTTTGGTGAATATTCAGGAAAATGAATGCTAAGAAGCATATTGTCCACCTTACTGTCTCAGTGCCTGATATCAAGAAACTAAGGATAATCAGGGATAAAATGTCATCAATTGCTTTGAACAGGTTTGTGGGTCGTTACGGCGACATTTTGGATTTGCTCAAGGTTAAGGTTCAAGAGGAAGCTATCACCGCTCTAGTTCAGTTCTATGATCCTCCGCTTAGATGTTTCACATTTCAGGATTTTCAGTTAGCTCCTACCTTGGAAGAGATGGATACTATGCTTGGGTTCTCAAGGATTAAAAAGGAATTTTATACAGGTGCTGGAAAGAAAGTTGAGATTTCTGATTTGGCCAAAGCCTTAGAAGTGCCCGCTGCGGATTTAGAATCTAATTACAAAATTGATGGTAATGTACATGGGATTAGGAGAACTTATTTAGAATCTCAAGCTATGTCTTATGCTCAAAAGAAACAATGGGACATTTGTGGACATTTTCTGGCTCTCTTAATTTTTGGTGTTGTTTTGTTGCCTAAGAAGGCGGAATATGTTGATCATGCTGCTATTCATGTTTTTACATCCTTCAGGAATTCAAATGAGGATCCAACTCCTACTATTCTTGCTAATATTTATTATACCATCCATGATCGATATGAAAAGAAGAGGGGAAATCTATTTTGTTGTGTTCATTTGTTGTATTCTTGGTTGACTTCCCATATTTACAAAGCTAGTTACTTAATCAAAGATTTGACTAGGCATGAATGGTCTCAGAAACTAAGGGCTCTCAAAGCGGATTCTAACTTCTGGTTTGCAAGGAAATTAAACTCCGATAGAATTATTTACAAATGTGGAGAATTCAACAATGTACCTTTAATGGGAACTTTAGGTTGTATTAATTATAACCCTGTGTTAGCATTGCTCCAATTGGGTTATTCTATGGATTGTGAGCCTTCCGAACAACAAGTGGAAGAATTAATTTTGCATGACAATGGAAAAGGTAATCCGAGAACATTAAAGAAGATAACCCAAGCTTGGAAGCATGTTCAAACAAAGAACTTTGGGCCAAATAACGTCATTGCTAAGGAACCTTACACTAAATGGGTTCAAGAGAGAGTTGGAAAGATTTTGCTTCCTTTTGTTGTGGATCCCGCATACAAGCCCGATTCTCCTAATCCTGTTTCTCTATCCATCGAAGAGATAGAAGGAATCAAGGCTGCCCTAGAGGCGTCCCGAAAGGAAAAGGAAAAATTAGAGCTTGACATACATCGATTTTCCAACGAAAAGAGCCAATTACGCCTCGATCCCAAGGAGAAGAACCAAGAGCTTCAAGCTGCTAAGGAAGAGAATGATAGACAAAGGAGTAAAAGAAAGCGTGCAACTGAAGGAGTCCTAAGTGCTAACTTTGATCTAATTGCACATAATGAAAGGTTAGAACAAGCAAGTGTGGAAATTGCAAGATGGAGAAGGCGTTATGAAAAGGCTTCCCATGACAAAGCGGAATCCGAGAAAAATCTAGAAGCTGTAGTCTTTGAATTAACTGATAGGACTAAAGATCAAGAGGTAGAAATAAGGAATCTCAAATATGACCTTCAAGAGGCTCACAATTCTGGACAAGAAGAGCGCACAAGGAGATTGACTACGGAAGAAGCACTTTTACAGCGCACCGGTGAGTACAATAGAGCACTTCTAGCTATGGCCTCACTTAGGCAAGTATTCATAAGGCAAAGGGAGATATTTGAGGAAGCAAGGGATGAAAGGTATTATTGGAGAAGACAATACACAATTGTTTCTACGGCAAATAAGCATGTGAGCATGGTTCCTAAGATGCTTGAAGAGTATGAGAAATGTCGTAAGAATTACGATAAGCTCGTCTTCTTGTGCAATGATTTAATCCAAGACATCCCGAAGAGTTTGGAGAGAGCGGAATCTTCCCCCGTCATCCTTCCTGAAGTGGTGAAGGAATTCATGGAGCTTTGTAGAGACATGGTGGACAAATTCAAGGAGGATATTCATAGGCGTTCTTAGACATTTATAGTTTTTTTAAACTTTAAATTTGGAAGTTTAATTTCTTTTGGTGTTTATTTCCTTTTGCAATATGGACAATTTAAATTGTATTTCTTTTCAAGTATTTTGAATTAATAAAGTGTGTTTATTTCCGCATTACTCATTTTCTTCGAAATTATTCACCAAAAAGGATTATTCAAAAAAAAAAAAGAAAGCGGTTTCACTAAAAAAAAAGAGAAAAAAATAATATATATATATACATATATAATAATAATAATAATAATAATAATAATGTGGATAAGGCATGAACATAGCATAAACATAGCATTCATAACACGCATATCATTCTTATTTTTGCAAAACATTAAAAAGAAAATTGTCTTTATCTCCAGTCACGCCATTGCAACCCGACCGCCGTACCAAACAAGATCTCAAAGGAAGAAAGAAATGGAACAACTAGAGCAGAATCAAGCCGCCCTTCGCGAAGAGGTAACCCAACCGAAAGGTACTGTGGAGGAGATCAAAGGAGGAATGACTCAAATGCTGAGTTTCATGAAGGATCTCAGGGATAAGCAGGAGAAGGCTAAGGAAGTTCAGGATCAGTATGAGGAAATACCGGACGATGGCAACCCATTGTTGGGATATGTTCGAGAATTTGACCCTCACAAGGCAAATGTTCGCTCCCTTAAGAGGGTCATCAGGACCCATGAAGAGGGAGAGGCCTCTCAAGAAGGATTTATTCCTACTGCTCAGAAGGAGGGGACATCCTGCACAGTTCGCATCCCTATCAACAATTCTCCTAAGGATGATGACTACTTGGATTTACAGTATGGGGACACGGATGACACAAACCAAGTGCCTCAACACAAGCTGACCCCCCTAACTCTGGGGAGGATTCTAAGGATAGCGGACAAATCAAGGCGCTGGAAGAGAGACTAAAGGCTGTAGAAGGGTATGATGCCTTCGATGTGGATACCTTCGAAATGAGTTTAGTCCCCGATCTGACTATTCCACACAAATTCAAGGTTCCCAATTTTGAAAATTACAAAGGGCTCACATGTCCAAGGAATCACTTGCGCATGTATGTGCGAAAAATGGCTGCCTATGCTCATGATCAAAAGCTAATGATACATTTCTTCCAAGATTGCTTGAGCGGAGCGTCTGTTGACTGGTACATGCAATTGGAGAAATCCTACATCCGAAGCTGGAATGACCTTGCTAATACATTCTTGAAACAATACAAGTACAATTTGGACATGGCACCTAACCGGATTCAATTGTAAAACCTGTCACAGAAGAAGGATGAATCATTCAAGGAGTACGCCCAAAGGTGGAGGGAAATGGCTTCCCGAGTCCAACCTCCCTTGATGGAGAAAGAGCTGGTAGACATGTTTATGGCCACGTTACAAGGACCATACTACGACAAGATGGTTGGAAGTGTATCCTCAGGATTTTCAGATTTAGTGGTTATTGGTGAAAGAATCGAAAAATGGAATTAAAAATGGGAAGATCCAAGGAGCACCATCTGGATCTTATCACTCAAAGAGGCCCACTGCAACCTTCGCAAAAAAGAAGGAAGGAGAGACTAATGCAGTGGTGCATCAAGAATCTAGACCTCCTATGTCATTCCCACCGCAACAAAACCGGTTCCAAGGCCGTCAAAGGAGATTTAATCCTTTGCCTACTTCCAAAAAGGAGATACTAAGATATTTGATAAGTGAATCATTGGTAGAAATCAAACCGTTGGCACCTCCTCTTCCAGGCAAGGCTACACCCAACTACAAAGCTAATGAAAGGTGTGAATACTACGCCAACTCTCCCGGACACACATTGGAGAAATGTTGGGCTTTCAAACATATAGTTCGGGATCTGATAGAGTCAGGGGCAATTGCCTTTGACAAACCTAATGTGAAAACAAATCCTATGCCTCACCATGATGGCGCAGTCAATGCAATTGAGGTCGTTACTGAGCAAGAGTTGGTTCAAATAAGAAGCTCCCCCATAGATGCACTTAAGAGGTATCTACTTATAAAGGGGTTCATCTTAGAACACAATGAAGCTTTTAAAGACACTCTGCAAAGGCTCATGGATCAAAGATTGATTCAGCTGAAAGAACATTCTGAGGAAGAATATGTGGCTATGGTGGATAGGAACGAGCCATTGATAATACCCAGTCAAGGGGCAAGGAAGCCGTTGATCATTCCCTGTTCTAAATCACCATTGATGATACCTACACAAGAGCACACTAGGATCATCCCGATCAAAGATCCATATCCTTTGGACAAAATGAAAGCGGTGCCCTGAGAGTACAATTCTGATACCAACACTGCCGTGTCAAGCATTGTTGGACCTGGGGGCATAACTGTAGCGGTCGCATATTCAAAATTGCACAGGCACCACCAAAGCCAAATGAAAACTTGACACAATATAGTGATCAAGCTGTTATGGGACCAAATAACGAGGCTGACCCTAAGGATAAAGAAGCTACTAATAAGGATGCCGAGGAGTTTCTGGCTTTAATCAAAAAGAGTGACTATAGGGTGGTGGACCAGTTGCAACAGACACCATCTAAAATATCACTCTTATCATTATTGGTACACTCCAAGAGGCATCGAGACGCCTTAATGAAGATTCTGAATGCCGCCCATATAACTAAAGACATCACAGTCAACCAGTTTGATGGAATGGTGGCTAATCTAACTGCTGGGGCATGTCTGTGGTTCAGTGATCATGAGTTACCTCTGCAAGGAAAGGCGCACAACAAAGCTTTACATATCTCCATACAATGTGGAAAGGCTCATTTGGCCAGAGTTCTGATCGACATAGGTTCGTCACTAAACGTGATGCCGAAAGCTACCCTCGATAAAATAGCTTTGGAAGGTCTAGTGGTTAGACCAAGCCGTCTGGTGGTTAAAGCTTTCGATGGATCGCAGAGTCCGGTATTTGGAGAAGTAGATCTCCCTGTTATAGTTAGTCCTCATACCTTCTGCATCAATTTTCAAGTAATGAAGATTGAACCAGCTTACACTTGCCTACTAGGGTGTCCTTGGATTCATGCAGCAGGGGCAGTCACCTCCACTCTCCATCAGAAAATAAAATTCGTGGATGGAAATTCCATAGTAACCATCAATGGAGAAGAGGATATATTTGTCAGCAACCTGGACTCATACAGATACATTGAGGTTGGAGAAGGGGCACTAGAAACTGCATTCCAGGCACTGGAGATTAAAACTGCTGTCACACTACCTGTGGAAAAGGTGCGAAGGGCGGTAACATCCTGGAGAGACTTACAAGACCTGAATGTGGAAGGCTGGGGCAAAGTACCAGAGATCTTAGAGAAGAAGGATCGCCTAGGGCTGGGATATCAACCATCAAAGATCACAAGCACTGTGAAGGAGGAACAACGATTCCCCCCGATTATGCAGACTTTCGTGACAGGCGGGTACGAGCATGTGGCTATGATATCCAACATGAACTCTAAGGAGGGAACGCCCAACTTCATCTGAAGAGTCAGAACAGGAGAGCAACTTCAAAACAGGACAAGCCTGGAGAAACCGGAGATAGTTTTCGTTTCAAAGTAATTTGCTTTTGTGTTTTATTTTCCTTCAAATAAAGAAAAAAACAATAACGCTCATGCCTCGCCCGAAGCATAGAGTTGGTTTGTAAGGGCCCCATTTACTTTCAAGGTTTAAAGTTTATTAATAAAATTGTCGTTCGCATTTGGTATTGAAAACATTGTCTCTTCTTGCATTTATTTCTTTCCAAAATGACAAATAAATTTCTTGCACAGAAAAAAGCACATCCATATCTGCATACTAAAAACAAAACATTAAACATGTGCAGATCACCTTCTAACACTACCGATAATAATACTGCTGAAACTCAATATAAACTCGGGGCTCTCGCTAATCAGTCCGAAGAAGGGGATGAGGAAGACGATGAACTTCCGGAAGAGTTGTCAAGGTTAATGGACAAGGAATCCAAAAGCATGCTCCCTCCTCAAGAGGCTATTGAAATTATAAACTTGGGTACAGACAAAGAACCCAAGGAAATCAAGATTGGGGCAACACTAAACGAGGACGTGAAAGCAACACTAATCAAGCTCCTCCACGAGTATGTAGAAATATTTTCTTGGTCATACCGTGACATGCCGGGGTTGGATACGGATATCATCGTGCATAGGTTACCGCTCAAAGAAGGGTGTGCACCGGTCAGACAAAAGCGCAGAAGGGTCTTCTAGAGTCTACTGATCACAACTTGATCACTCTAGGAACCTTTTACAAATCAATGTAAAATAAATGTTTACAAGAGTATTCAAATGCTTCTTAGAAAGCTATAATCAACACTGTGATATTTCTCTTAAGTTCTAAGCTTAAATCTCACTAAGATATTACAAGTGAAGTGAGGTTGAAGATGAAGTTTGAGAGATTTTGAATTTGACAGCGTTTCTGTATTTTGCGCAAGAGTTGTGTTTCAGCTTCTCATTAGAACTTCTATTTATAGGCGTTTGAGAAGATGACCGTTGGGAGCATTTAATGCGTTGCATGTATCATACAGCTCTGCATTTAATGTTACATACTTTTGTCAACTACCTCGAGCCATGCTTTTCCTACTTTTACTAACTTTGCCTTTTGTAGCTTCTAACGTTCCTTTTGTCAGTCAAAGATTAGACTTAATAGCCAGTCATCTTGTACTTGCTTTTGAACTCAGATTTGTAGATACAACATTTGAATATAAGAGTCAATCAGCTTGGTGCAGAGCATCTTCTTGTCTTCTGGCTTTGAAGAGCTTGAGCGTGATACCGTTCAGAACTTCAGTGCTTCTGACTTCATGTTCTTCTGATGCTTCATAGTCCATGTTCTGATTCTGCATGACCATCTTCTGATGTTTTGCCAGAGAATGTTCTGATGTAGCCATCCAGAACCTTCTGAGTCAGTGCTTCACCATTGGGACCCATCTTCTGGGCAAGCTTCTGATGATCTTCTTGACATGATCAGCCTTTGTGTATCCCTTGTCAAGCACTCTTAATCCAGCAGTCAGAGTCTGGAATCTTGAGAACATTGCTTCAATGTTTTCATCTTCCTCCATCTTGAAAGCTTCATACTTCTGGATTAAAGCAAGATCTTTTGTCTCCTTGACTTGGGCATTGCCTTCACGAGTCATCTTCAAGGATTCAAAGATGTCATAGGCAGTTTCTCTGTTTGTTGTTTTCTCATATTCAACATGAGAAATAGCATTCAGCAGAATAGTCCTTGACTTGCGATGATTCTTGAATTGTTTCTTTTGGTCATCAATCATTTCTTGTCTTAACATCTTTACTCCACGAGCATTTACAGGATGTCTGTAACCATCCAAGACTAGATCCCATAAGTCACCATCTTGACAAAGAAAGTAACTTTCAAGTCTATCTTTCCAATATTCAAAATTTTCACCATCAAAGACTGGTGGTCTATTATATCCATTGAAGCTACTGCTTCCATTACCATTGTTGTTTTGTTCAGGTGTAGGAGTAGATGTAGCTGTTTCAACCATATTGACTTTGTGTTTTTCGCACTGAATCTTTTATCTAACACGGTTAAGTGCTTGCACCTAGAACCGACGCTCTGATGCCAATTGAAGGATAGAAAAACACTTAGAAAGGGGGGTTTGAATAAGTGTGACTTTAAAAACTTGTAAGATAAAAACAATGAACACAATTATTTTTATCCTGGTTCGTTGTTAGCGAAACTACTCCAGTCCAACCCCTTAGAGTGATTTAATCCACTAATCCAACTAATTACAATGGTTTTCCACTTAGATAACCTCTAAGTATTCTAGAGTATACAGATCACAACTTGATCACTCTAGGAAATCACCACTTAGAAAACTTCTAAGTCTTCCAGAGTCTACTAATCACACTGATCACTCTATGAACCTTTTACAATCAATGTAAAATAATGTTTTACAAGAGCTTGAATTGCTTCTTATAAAGCTATAATCACAACAGTGATATTTCTCTTAAGTTCTAAGCTTAACACTCACTAAATATTACAAGAGTTTGTGAGGTTGAAGATGAAGTTCGTGAGCTTTGAATTTGACAGCGTTTTGGTATTTTGCGCAAGAGTTCATTTTCTACTTCTAATCAGAACTTCTATATATATATATAT
This sequence comes from Vicia villosa, assembly GCF_029867415.1. Lineage (NCBI taxonomy): Eukaryota > Viridiplantae > Streptophyta > Magnoliopsida > Fabales > Fabaceae > Vicia > Vicia villosa. The sequence goes on along the minus strand of NW_026706331.1, from coordinate 49,460 downwards.
AGGCGTTTGAGAAGATGACCGTTGGGTTGCATTTAATGCGTTGCGTGAATCGTACAGCTCTGCATTTAATGTTACACACTTTTGTCAACTACCTCGAGCCATGCTTTTCCTGCTTTTACTAACTTTGCCTTTTGTAGCTTCTAACGTTCCTTTTGTCAGTCAAAAATTAGACTTAATAGCCAGTCATCTTGTACTTGCTTCTGAACTCAGATTTATAGATACAACATTTGAATATAAGAGTCAATCAGCTCGGTGCAGAGCATCTTCTTGTCTTCTGACTTTGAAGAGCTTGAGCGTGATACCGTTCAGAACTTCAGTGCTTCTGCTTCTGACTTCATGTTCTTCTGATGCTTCATAGTCCATGTTCTGATTCTGCTTGACCATCTTCTGATGTTTTGCCAGAGCATGTTCTGATGTAGCCATCCAGAACCTTCTGAGTCAGTGCTTCACCATTGGGCCCCATCTTCTGGGCAAGTTTCTGATGATCTTCTTGACATGATCAGCCTTTGTGTATCCCATGTCAAGCACTCTTAATCCAGCAGTCAGAGTCTGGAATCTTGAGAACATTGCTTCAATGTTTTCATCTTCCTCCATCTTGAAAGCTTCATACTTCTGGATTAAAGCAAGATCTTTTGTCTCCTTGACTTGGGCATTGCCTTCACGAGTCATCTTCAAGGATTCAAAGATGTCATAGGCAGTTTCTCTGTTTGTTATTTTCTCATATTCAACATGAGAAATAGCATTCAGCAGAATAGTCCTTGACTTGTGATGATTCTTGAATTGTTTCTTTTGGTCATCACTCATTTCTTGTCTTGACATCTGTACTCCACGAGCATTTACAGGATGTCTAGAACCATCCATGACTAGATCCCATTGTAGCGGGGAAAATCTGAGATCTGAGCCATAGGATTGACTCGACTCAATATTTCGTTTGAAATCGCCACCGCGCTTTATTTTTTCAAAGGAAAAGGGAAAAGAACGTAAAACCCCAAAGTTTTGTTTTTAAAACAAGAAAAAGAACTCAGGTTCGGGTGTTGGTTATACAAGGGTAAGGTTTTAAGCACCCCTCATATCTGTGGTATTCCACAGGAACCTTTTTGAAAATCTGTGTCGTGTGTGCTAAAAAAGGGTTTGTTTTATTTTTAAAATAAGCTCGGCAAGACATTAAGTCTTGTGCCTACATACCTCCTCGGTGCAATGGAGAAGTCAGAGCTAATGTAGTTCCGCTTAAAAGGGAAAAACGGTTTTTTAAAATGAATAAACACTTTATCGTCGTCGGAGAGAAATACTCAGCCATTGATCTTGAGCATGAGAACAAATGAGTTCTTTGCATTGCAAATGAAAGAAGGGCTCCAACTCGGATAAAATCAACGAGTATGCCACTAGCTCTCTCACGCGGAAAAGATCTCATTATATCAATCAATTTCAAAATCGTGGGGTATAACCACTCGTTCCGACAATTAACAGTGTCTAAACTTTTGAAGAAAAGCCACTAAGGGCAAAAGATATTTTTTAAAGAAAAGGTTTTGAAAAGGTTGCAAACATAAGAAGGTTTTTAAAAAAGGGAGAAGATTTTGAAAATTAAAGAAGGGGAGGAGATGAAGAGGCTATCCTAATGCGTAAAATAAAAGCTAAGGAAAAGAACGGTCTAACCGAAATAAGAAGCCAACACTTGACATTAAGAGTCAAGGTAGATTTCCCATCCTTTGGAATATCAATACCAAACCAACACATTAACACTTGGGGATCCAGATGAACTTATTGTCTTTAGCACCACTTTGCATTAAGCAAATTAAAATTCTGACGAAAATCGGGCAGAGTAACGGCTGTTTTCGGGTAAAATCCTTATCTCAATGCCTTGAAATTAACCATGAAGGACTTTCAAGGAAATACCTGCACACACAAACAGACAACAATCCAATGCCAGACAGACAGAATAACAGCATAGTAACAACAGAATAAGGGTCCATAAGCACTAAGTCCATAAGTCCGAATCTCCAAAATGCTCGGGATAGTAACCAATAGTCCAAAAGAGAGCCTTATGTGTTTTTTAGTTTTTTGTTGATTATTAGTGTTTTAGCATAAAAATAAAGTATGGTCCAAGTGGACAAAAAGAAAATAGCGGAAACATAAACATAGTGTCCAAATGGACAAAGAAAAAATAGCGGAATGTAAATATGATGAAATGATAAAGTAAAGCATAAAGCAAAATATAAAGAGCGATATAATAAATTACGGAAATTAAAGTCAATTGTTAGATGTTAAAGATAACCATCTTGAAACTTGTCAAGTATGTTATCAAAGTTAGTAATGAAGATTGATGGTGAGTGAAGGATGTTCTCGGATTTAAATTCAATGAACATTTATCAGAAGCTTGATAAAATCATAGCGACTACACGATAAATCTCCATAAGTCTTAAATCAACCGCATACAATTCTCTTCCATATTTGATCTTTTTCATTCGGGACACGAAATATTGCGCTATGTTAAGCAGATCGCCAAGTGATTTATGTAGAAATCACCCTACAACGAGGCCGGTCAAAACTTTATGTGCTAATGCATGCGAGAGAAGCGATATGTAGATCACTCTCCGAAAGCAATACCGCACGAAAAGAAAAATGGTGAGTGATCTAGTCTTTACCAAGAATCCATAAGAATTCTCAAGGTATTAAGACTTTCATCGATCAAAATAAAGAGAAACAAAAGATGGAACCACATTAAAAGCTCCTTTCATCCATAATTTCAATCACATAATTTTGCGGATTTGGATTCTCATCCTATCGACGCCCTAAGTCCATTGAAATTAGAGAGAAATTAGGCCTCTAATTTGCGATTCAAAGAAAATATCAAAAGAATGGAGTAAAAGAAGAGTTATAACCAAAAACAAGTCAAAAATAGCAAAAACAAGCATTCTGCCTCACTAGAAATCGATTTACCTCTGTAGGAAATCGATTTCCTGCCTGCAGAGTTCAGATTTGGCGCAAAAAACAGAGTGGAAATCGATTTCCCTCTGTAGGAAATCGATTTCCTGCGCACAGTTTTCAAAAAAACAGCATTATGAACCATAAAACTTGATTTAGGCAAACATACAAACACCTTATGATCACATATCCATTGGAGCACGAATTTTCCACCAAATCACCATCAAATAGGACCAATATAGCATCAAAGATGCATTGAACACAAGCATAAAAGAATCACATTATGATAGATGAAAAAAGATGAAGAAAATTACCAAATCTTGAACAAAGTTTAGATCTACTTCAAGAATCACCAACACAAATCTTGATCTCTCAACAATTGAAGAAAAAAGAGTGAAATGGATGGTGGTTTAGCTCAAAATTTGTGAGGTTCAAGATGTGACTCACAAACTTTATGAAAGAAAAGATAGCTTTGGTGAATTTGGTAGGGATGAGAAGAGAAATTGCAAGGGGTTTGTTGGCTTTTCAAGCTTGAGAAATGAGAGAGTAGAGACCTCTATTTATAGGATGAGAGTAAGAGTAGCGGCAATTTGGTCATTTTGTGTTTGGTAATTAATTTGTGTTTAATTGATACCTAAATGGCATTTAAATGGTAAAAAATGGTAAAATGAGGTTTAAGTGGGTTTAATGAAGGGATTAATTTTGATGAGGTGGAAAATTGGTAAAATGATCAAATAAAAAAGGTGCCAAAATGATGTCAAGTTTCCCTCCTTATATTTTTTTGAATTTTGCGCACAGGAAATCGATTTCCCACAGGGGTAAATCGATTTCCACCTTCAATTTTTTCAAAAAATTTCTTCTTGCACTGTTTTGATTTTTGCCCGATCTTTTACCTGTAAAATATAAACAAAAGAGACAAAACACATATTTTTTGGATTTTGGTTAGTATGAACAAATACAAACTAAAAGTGCTTGATGATTTCCCTCAGAGACAATCACAATATCAAAGGTAGAGCTTCACAATAGTGCTCTTGATTAATGATTAGTATGCAATTGATGTATGATTTTAGGGTCAAAAATTGGGGTATGACAGATGCCCCTATTTAAGTTTCTTCGGTTCGGAGATACGATGATTGGAAATCTTCGTTTTGACGAAATTGAAGAGACTTAAATATATAAAACACACAATTTTTGAACCTAAGATGCAATGTAATTTTTAATGAATGCATATGATGATGAAATAAAACAACACTGGGGAGGCAAAGGAACTCCACTGGGGAAAACAAAATGTCTTGCGGGAAGAACTCCACTGGGGAAGACACGGTTCTGTTGGAGAGACACATCTTTGCTGGGAAAAGAAACTTCACTGGGGAAAACATTTCACACCAGAGAGGTTAAAGCATCACCTTTCACTAGGGTGAGAAAAGGGGGCATCCTCTTTCACTTGGGATGAGAAAATATGCATCCTCTTTCACTGGGGAATCATAAGATATGCGTCCTCTTTCACTGGGGAATCAGAATACCCATCTATCATTAACAGAGAACATACCATCGTTCCACTGATGATATGAATAGAAATGCATCGACGTACCACTGACGATGAACAAGATAACAAGATACACCAACGTTCCACTGGAGGTGAGAGGAGAAATACATCGACGTACCATTGACGATGAACTACCAACGTTCCACTGGAGGTAGAAAAGAGATGTATCGTCGTACCATTAACGATAACATATACCAACGTTCCACTGAAGGTATAAAAAGAGATATATCACCGTGCCATTGACGATAAAATATACCATCGTTCCACTGATGATATGAGAAGATATACATCGACATACCACTGACGATGAAGATACAACAAGATACACCAACGTTCCACTGAAGGTGAGAGAGACATATCGCCGTGCCATTGACGATAAAATATACCATTGTTCCACTGATGATATGAGAAGATATACATCGACGTACCACTGACGATGAAAATAATAAGATACACCAACGTTCCACTGAAGGTGAACTACCAACGTTCCACTGGAGGTAGAAAAGAGATGTGCCGCCGTACCATTGACGATAACATATACCAACGTTCCACTGGAGGTATTAAAGAGAAATACATCGACGTACCACTGACGATGAAGATATAATCAATATACACCAACGTTCTACTGAAGGTGAGAAAAGATGCACCGACGTACCACTGAAGGTGAAGAGCAATCAATAATACTTTGCTTTTCCTTTCAAAGATTGAGAATGCAAACACAAATGCATAATCTCAACATTCATCATCCAGCGACCAAAATTCAATCCATGGACAATATGGAAAGAAACTGCCAAATAAGACCAGATCAAGTGAGGGAATAACTCACTGAATTTCTACAACTGAAACATTTTATCCACCTAGAAACAAATTCAGTGGTGATTTCAAGGAAAGTGAGTATTTTCTGCTTAAAGACACTCTAAATGAAAGAGCAATCTGATTGACAACAAACTTCATGATAGCAAATATGAATGCATGACTGTTTTTGATGCATGTTAATGATGCATATGCTGTCAAAACTTAGCACAAGGAGTAACTAAAGAGATAGAACATAATCAAGCATGTCTCAAGCTGAACACTAGAGGTATCATCCACAAACATGAGCAGAAAATTGCTACAAACTTTTGATGGCCTCAGAATAAATGCTACCCACACTAGGGGAACATCGGAGCTGAGAGAACAGAATAGCTGAGTTCTACATCATATGCGAAAACAAGCATTCTGCCTCACTAGAAATCGATTTACCTCTGTAGGAAATCGATTTCCTGCCTGCAGAATTCAGATCTGGCGCAAAAAACAGAGTGGAAATCGATTTCCCTCTGTAGGAAATCGATTTCCTGCGCACAGTTTTCAAAAAAACAGCATTATGAACCATAAAACTTGATTTAGGCAAACATACAAACACCTTATGATCACATATCCATTGGAGCACGAATTTTCCACCAAATCACCATCAAATAGGACCAATATAGCATCAAAGATGCATTGAACACAAGCACAAAAGAATCACATTATGATAGATGAAAAAAGATGAAGAAAATTACCAAATCTTGAACAAAGTTTAGATCTACTTCAAGAATCACCAACACAAATCTTGATCTCTCAACAATTGAAGAAAAAAGAGTGAAATGGATGGTGGTTTAGCTCAAAATTTGTGAGGTTCAAGATGTGACTCACAAACTTTATGAAAGAAAAGAGAGCTTTGGTGAATTTGGTAGGGATGAGAAGAGAAATTGCAAGGGGTTTGTTGGCTTTTCAAGCTTGAGAAATGAGAGAGTAGAGACCTCTATTTATAGGATGAGAGTAAGAGTAGTGGCAATTTGGTCATTTTGGGTTTGGTAATTAATTTGTCTTTAATTGATACCTAAATGGCATTTAAATGGTAAAAATGGTAAAATGAGGTTTAAGTGGGTTTAATGAAGGGATTAATTTTGATGAGGTGGAAAATTGGTAAAATGATCAAATAAAAAAGGTGCCAAAATGATGCCAAGTTTCCCTCCTTATATTTTTTTGAATTTTGCGCACAGGAAATCAATTTCCCACAGGGGTAAATCGATTTCCACCTTCAATTTTTTCAAAAATTTCTTGCATTGTTTTGATTTTTGCCCGATCTTTTACCTGTAAAATATAAACAAAAGAGACAAAACACATATTTTTTGGATTTTGGTTAGTATGAACAAATACAAACTAAAAGTGCTTGATGATTCCCCTCAGAGACAATCACAATATCAAAGGTAGAGCTTCACAATAGTGCTCTTGATTAATGATTAATATGCAATTGATGTATGATTTTAGGGTCAAAAATTGGGGTATTACACCCATAAGTCACCATCTTAACAAAGAAAGTAACTTTTAAGTCTATCTTTCCAATATTCAAAATTTTCACCATCAAAGACTGGTGGTCTATTATATCCATTGAAGCTACTGCTTCCATTACCATTGTTGTTTTGTTCAGGTGTAGGAGTAGATGTAGCTGTTTCAACCATATTGACTTTGTGTTTATCTCCCTGAATCTTTTATCTAACACGGTTAAGTGCTTGCACCTAGAACCGGCGCTCTGATGCCAATTGAAGGATAGAAAAACACTTAGAAAGGGGGGTTTGAATAAGTGTGACTTTAAAAACTTGTAAGATAAAAACAATGAACACAATTATTTTTATCCTGGTTCGTTGTTAGCGAAACTACTCCAGTCCAACCCCTTAGAGTGATTTAATCCACTAATCCAACTAATTACAATGGTTTTCCACTTAGATAACCTCTAAGTCTTCTAGAGTATACAGATCACAACTTGATCACTCTAGGAAATCACCACTTAGAAAACTTCTAAGTCTTCCAGAGTCTATTGATCACACTGATCACTCTATGAACCTTTTACAATCAATGTAAAATAATAGTTTACAAGAGTTTGAATTGCTTCTTATAAAGCTATAATCACAACAGTGATATTTCTCTTAAGTTCTAAGCTTAACACTCACTAAATATTACAAGAGTTTGTGAGGTTGAAGATGAAGTTCGTGAGCTTTGAATTTGACAGCGTTTTGGTATTTTGCGCAAGAGTTCATTTTCTGCTTCTAATCAGAACTTCTATATATATATATATAGGCGTTTGAGAAGATGACCGTTGGGTTGCATTTAATGCGTTGCGTGTATCGTACAGCTCTGCATTTAATGTTACACACTTTTGTCAACTACCTCGAGCCATGCTTTTCCTGCTTTTACTAACTTTGCCTTTTGTAGCTTCTAACGTTCCTTTTGTCAGTCAAAGATTAGACTTAATAGCCAGTCATCTTGTACTTGCTTCTGAACTCAGATTTGTAGATACAACATTTGAATATAAGAGTCAATCAGCTTGGTGCATAGCATCTTCTTGTCTTCTGACTTTGAAGAGCTTGAGCGTGATACCGTTCAGAACTTCAGTGCTTCTGCTTCTGAATTCATGTTCTTCTGATGCTTCATAGTCCATGCTCTGATTCTGCTTGACCATCTTCTGATGTTTTGCCAGAGCATGTTCTAATGTAGCCATCCAGAACCTTCTGAGTCAGTGCTTCACCATTGGGCCGCATCTTCTGGGCAAGCTTCTGATGATCTTCTTGACATGATCAGCCTTTGTGTATCCCTTGTCAAGCACTCTTAATCCAGCAGTCAGAGTATGGAATCTTGAGTACATTGCTTCAATGTTTTCATCTTCCTCCATCTTGAAAGCTTCATACTTCTGGATTAAAGCAAGATCTTTTGTCTCCTTGACTTGGGCATTGCCTTCACGAGTCATCTTTAAGGATTCAAAGATGTCATAGGCAGTTTCTCTGTTTGTTATTTTCTCATATTCAACATGAGAAATAGCATTCCACAGAATAGTCCTTGACTTGTGATGATTCTTGAATTGTTTCTTTTGGTCATCACTCATTTCTTGTCTTGACATCTTTATTCCACGAGCATTTACAGGATGTCTGTAACCATCCAAGACTAGATCCCATAAGTCACCATCTTGACAAAGAAAGTAACTTTAAAGCCTATCTTTCCAATATTCAAAATTTTCACCATCAAAGACTGGTGGTCTATTATATCCATTGAAGCTACTGCTTGCATTACCATTGTTGTTTTGTTCATGTGTGGGAGTAGATGTAGCTGTTTTGAACCATATTGACTTTGTGTTTTTCTCCCTGAATCTTTTATCTAACACGGTTAAGTGCTTGCACCTAGAACCGGCGCTCTGATGCCAATTGAAGGATAGAAAAACACTTAGAAAGGGGGGTTTGAATAAGTGTGACTTTAAAAACTTGTAAGATAAAAACAACGAACACAATTATTTTTATCCTAGTTCATTGTTAGCGAAACTATATATATAGGCGTTTGAGAAGATGACCGTTGGGTTGCATTTAATGCGTTGCGTGTATCGTACATCTTTGCATTTAATGTTACACACTTTTGTCAACTACCTCGAGCCATGCTTTTCCTGCTTTTACTAACTTTGCCTTTTGTAGCTTCTAACGTTCCTTTTGTCAGCCAAAGATTAGACTTAATAGCCAGTCATCTTGTACTTGCTTCTGAACTCAGATTTGTAGATACAACATTTGAATATAAGAGTCAATCAGCTTGGTGCAGAGCATCTTCTTGTCTCCTGACTTTGAAGAGCTTGAGCGTGATACCGTTCAGAACTTCAGTGCTTCTGCTTCTGACTTCATGTTCTTCTGATGCTTCATAGTCCATGTTCTGATTCTACTTGACCATCTTCTGATGTTTTGCCAGAGCATGTTCTGATGTAGCCATCCAGAACCTTCTGAGTCAGTGCTTCACCATTGGGCCCCATCTTCTGGGCAAGCTTCTGATGATCTTCTTGACATGATCAGCCTTTGTGTATCCCTTGTCAAGCAATCTTAACCCAGCAGTCAGAGTCTGTAATGTTGAGAACATTGCTTCAATGTTTTCATCTTCCTCCATCTTGAAAGCTTCATACTTCTGGAATAAAGCAAGATCTTTTGTCTCCTTGACTTGGGCATTGCCTTCACGAGTCATCTTCAAGGATTCAAAGATGTCATAGGCAGTTTCTCTGTTTGTTATTTTCTCATATTCAACATGAGAAATAGCATTCAGCAGAATAGTCCTTGACTTGTGATGATTCTTGAATTGTTTCTTTTGGTCATCACTCATTTCTTGTCTTGACATCTTTACTCCACGAGCATTTACAGGATGTCTGTAACCATCCAAGACTAGATCCCATAAGTCGCTGTTGCACCCCAAAATTTGCCCTCTTTATTTGAGCTATAAGTTAATAATGACGTTTATTTCGTCATTCAAAAGTTGAAGAAAATAATAAAGAGTTTTCATGGGTTTAAGAAGAAAGGCGTGAAAAATGGTTTAAACAGTGGAAATACGAGAAAATTCGCAAGTCATATTTGGAAGGTGATATGAGCTAAGTTCCCGCATTGTCCTGACTGTTTCGACGATATCTACAACTTTCGTGTTCGGCTCGGAAGCCAATTCTTTGAGGAAGGTTGCCAGATTTGCAAATTACTTGAGGTTTCATAGTGAAAAACAATGCTGAATGTAGGGTTTCGGACCTCAGAAAATTCATATTTCCTAATCCGCTCGTCGGATTCACTTGAAAATTTAACTGGAGCTCCGCGCCGTCATTACCAAGATTTCATATGTTCGGACCGAAGGCCAATTATGTACGGAAAATTCCCAGAATTTTAAGGATCGTCGCGTTGTTTCGGTAAAAAGTGTGTTTTCGAGTATGTCGCGCCGAGTTTGAAAATTCATAACTTCTTCGATTTTTATCGTATGAAGTCCATTCCGGCGGCATTTTCTCAGAAATTTCGTTAGCTTCGTTTCTTCGTCACACATGCTTGTTCAGATTTTGAGCCGAAGATAGGGTTTCATCGAGTTCTTTGAGTAGTACTCACAAAATTCTGCACAGTCGCACCAGATGAATCGGCGTTTCTCGTCGTTCAAACGGGCGTATTTTCTTCATCGCTTATTGGATTGAGACGATTCTCGCGGAGATGAGTCACGAATTTGGTCATCTTCACAGTGGCATGTGTTTCGTTCCGGAATTCAGAGCCGAACCGAGTTTCCTTAAAAACGAGCCAAAATAAGACGCACCGAGGGCAATTTGGACATTTCGCGTTGACAATATATAAACATTTTGCTCTTCACAAATCAAAGGGAGGACTCTCATAATTTCAATTCACCAAGTTTCTTCACAAACACTTTCTCCCAATTCTCTCTCAATTCTTTTGAATCAAAACCACAAATCACATAAAACTTTCATCAAGATTCATCAATCTTCATCAAGATCAAGAACATGGATTGAAGAATCAAGATCGAAGTTCAAATTTCTCTTCCTCTCTCCACATAGATTTGCGCGCCACTCTCTCTCTCCCTCCGGATTTCGTTCAAGTTTGTGTCGCGTTCGTGTCGTGTTCGCGTTCGCATCGTGTTCGTGTTCGCGCTTCGGTTAGATCTTCATTCGGTAAGCTTTCGGATCTCGAATTAAGTGCTTAATTGTTGATTATTATGTGAATTCGGATCTAGATCTACTTTTTGTTCTTGATTAATTGATAATTGATGATGATTGATCGGTGAATTTGTTCATACTTTGTTCGAATTTGCCGTGTTCATGTGAATTGTGTTTGGATTTTATGTTGATTGCATATAATTGTTGCTCGTTGATGATGAATTGTGATATTCGTGTTCGAATCCGTGATTATTGGATGATGTTGTATGCTTAATTGTTGATGTTCATGTATGTTACTTGTGTCGCACTCAAAGTGTTTGCACAAATGCATGTGTAGTGCTTTTGCTTAATATTTGCCTTGCTTGACGCGTCACACTTAGCATGTTTATTGATATGTGACTCACTTGATTCGCGGATTTACGTATAGCATGAATTTTCAATGTTTGTTTGCTCTAATCTCAAGTTGGAACGATTTTGGATTGAGTGCGAATGGCTCCGGAGCCTTAAAAATGCATAAAAACCTGTTTTGCTACGCCAAGAACCGGGTTGTCCCAGGCGGGAACCGGTTCCCACTCAATCCAGAATTGCTGGTTTTTTGTGTCTTTGTACCAGGAACCGGGTTGTCCCTAGGTGGGAACCGGTTCATGCGTTGTTTTCCCCCCTGTGTTTTTGTACCAGGAACCGGGTTGTCCCTAGGTGAGAACCGGTTCCCAGCTGTTTGAAATTTGCATGGTTCTGTGTTTTTGTACCAGGAACCGGGTTGTCCCTAGGTGGGAACCGGTTCCCAGGTTTCTGAAATGTTGCTTCTCTGGTTTTTTATATGGGGAACCGGGTTGTCCTATGCAGGAACCGGTTCCTGTGTACAAATTTTGTGTTTTCTTTTATAACTTCAATCTTGCATAACTTTTTACTCGTAGCTCCGATTTGCACGTTCTTTATATCGTCGGAAAGCTTATGAGACGTGCTATCTTGCTAGATGTTTTGTTTTCATTAATTTGTAGATCATTCATGTTTGTTTTCTCTTTGATTTTTCATTGTCCATTTCATGTTTACCTTACTTGTCGATTTCCTTTCGTTTTATGGTAATAACGCAATTCCGATTGCGATGTTTGTTATCTCTAACTTGTGTGCTAGTGTGCAAGGCCTTTGGATAGTCACCGATCGACGATTATTACCCGAGTGTTCCGCTTCACTTGCGGACACAATCCTATTCACTCGTATCGTGTTCTCATCCGGGAGACACGATCACTATTACTTTATATCTGCTTGTTTGGTTTGCTTGTTCCTCTTGCAGGTGTATTGTGATCATGCTTGATGCATACGTTGATCGTTGTGCGCTTTTGTGGCTAATCGATGTGCTGACTATTTGCTTTTGCTTTGCTAGCTCGCTTGCGGGATTCTACTTTCTTCGCTTTGCTTCGCCTTAGTTTACGGATCATCATCCGTTTGGTATTGATCCCGTTTCATTTTACTTTTCTCGCACTTTATCGCTTTACCGCATCATCCAATAACATGAGAAGTAGGACCTAGACATGCATCTGGCCAAGTCCTCGAAAGAGGCTCTGTTTTTGTTGGTGTGTTTATATTTGTGCTTTGCGGCAGGGAGTCACGGTATAATAAGTCCTATATGGCACTCCGTTAAGTCCTCATGGAAGGCACGCGGGAAGGGTTAGCAATCAACCCCCGCCTAGTCTCATCGAGTCTGTTCAGTATGCGCACGCTACGCATGGCTCGTTTCTGAACCTGCAAAAGATCTTGTTATCGAGTATGTCAGGAAAAGGGTTCATGTAGCCGGACCCCCGCCTTTCCTATAGCTCGCGTCGCTCGATGTTGATGCTCAGTGTACGCACGCACCGTTTTCCTTTACGATCCGTGACGGCTTGGTTGCTGAGAGGGGTCCGCCCTCTTGTCTATGGCCCGATCATTTTCACGAGGTCTAATGCTTGGTTGACTTGGGTTGAGCTGCTCTCCTTGGCTATGGCGGGACCGCTTTTCTACCATTCGGTCAGTACCGTTGGTTTGTTTGCTTTACGAGCGGATGCTCGTTTGTGTGATATTCTTGTGTGCTTCCCCTTTTCCCTCGTAGGTTGATAGCTTAGCATAGATTTGTACCCTTTGTATGATAACATTAGGTAGCAAGCTTTCCCCCTTAGCTTAGGTTTTCCTCATGCATTCTTTAAAACACAAACCACACTCTTTGATTTTCTTTTCTTAAGAACTTGTTATTTCCGCTCCATTCCCAAGCATAAGCCTCGAAAGGTCGAGCAGCGGAGTGTGAATGTAACTCGTTCACCTAAAAAACACAAAACAAACAAAAATTAGTTAGCCGAGCTACGGTACCTCTGATTCCGCAAAACGGATACGTAGGCAGCGGGGTAGGGCCCGTGCGAGTATAACTCTTTCTTTTCCCTACATTCTGCATTCATTTTAGTCCAGATTAGCGCATTTTGCTTACACACCCATAGATTTAGACATAAGCGTGGATACCATCGAGTACGATGGGCGCGTTGGGTGCTAACACCTTCCCCTCGCGTAACCGACTCCCTTACCCTTTTTCTCTGGTCGCGAGACCGTTGGTTTTGTGGTTTGCTGGCATTCCCTTCCTTTTCAGGATAAATATGTTAGTGGCGACTCTGTTAATTTTCGCGGTAGCGACAGCTGGCGACTCTGCTGGGGACGTCTCGACCTGTTGCTGGTCCAGACCTAGCGAGTCGATCCTAGCGCTTGTGTGTTTATCTTTGGGTGTTTTTACTGCTTTGCATATTTACCTGTTTGCATTGCATTCTATGTGCGCTTTTACTTTTCTGCATCATATTCTGGACTGTCTGGATCTCTGTCTGTTGGGTGGGTGTTTCAAGAGGTAAAAGGCCCAATACCTAGGCTATGTGTGAACCATAGGAACCCTAGGATAGAGTGGGAGCATGGTTTTTCTCGAGGTGTACGTCTCGGGATGGATTATGTGACCACGAGCAGAGTAGTGGTTTCAAACGGAGGTATTATCGTCACCCGCTTACGCGCTGTGATGATGCTTACCTTCGGGCGGACCGTATACTGCGTTTCATGACCTTACCCTGGCCTAGATTTTACCCGTGAGTGGGGCGGGAATCAATGATCATATTAACAGGTACATTGTTGGTGACCGCTGTTCTTGTTCGTGGGTTACCGCTGTTCTTGTTCGTGGGTTACCGCTGTTCTTGTTCGTGGGTTACCGTTGTTCTTGTTCGAGTGTACTATTGGTTCCTGTTCGTGGGGTACTATGGTTCTTGTTCGAGTGGTAATCTGTGTTCCATTCCAGTGTGTTATTGACTATGGGCTTTGGTTCCGTGGATTGATATTCCGTGTTCCGTGTGGTATACCATTTGGGGGCCGAACCTTTGGCTTTATACTATGTGTGCTACCGGCAGTCCAGAATGCCTGGTGGGCGGCAACAAGCCCCACCATTCTGCATCATAGCATATTTATTTCCAAAAGAAACGCAAAAAAAAATATGTATAACAAGCATTTGCATGTCATATTTTCAGGGACATTCAGGAGTTCATTCAAGTTGAAGATGGACACTCCCATTGATACTATCAAGGAAGCAAAGAGACATACGCACACCTACAGCTTCTTCCGAGAGCCGTTGACCGCATTAGAGGGCTTGAGTTCGTTAATGACCGCTTTCTGCCTGAAGAGTTTCACGGATGATTATGGGAATATCTTGACTTTGTTGGAAACCGTGGTTGATACTCCTGCTTTGCAAACCTTGATGCAATTCTATGATCCTGAAATGAGGTGTTTTACGTTCCAGGATTACCAGTTGGCTCCGACATTGGAAGAGTACTCTATCATTCTTAATCTCAAAGTAAAAGACGAAGTGCCATTCATCGACGTTCCAAAAGAAGTAAATTTCAAGTTGATCGCTGCTGCTCTTTATTTGAGCATAAAAGAAGTATCTGATAATTGGAAGTCGAATGGAGGTGTCTCGGGGTTCTCTTTGAAGTTCTTGGTGAGAAAAGCTAAAGAGGAATTTGAGAAAAAGAATTGGAACGCATACAATGCATTGCTTGCTGTGGCTATTTACGGGATTGTGATGTTCCCAAATGTTCCCAATTTTGTAGACTCGGCCGCGGTACACATCTTCATGGGAAAGAATCCTATTCCTACATTGTTGGCCGATACTTATTATGCCGTTCATTCCCGATATGAGAAACGTGGATCTACCATCACTTGTTGCCTTCAGTTGTTGTTCATCTGGTTCCTCTCTTTGTTGCCCAGCAAAGGACCTTTTGTGAAGACAAGGGATACGCTCAAGTGGACACACAGGATTATGTCACTTACTTCTTATGATATTCAGTGGCAAAAGTATCGAATTAACGTTTCTGAAGTGATTGTTGGGTGTGGTAAGTTCGATAATGTTCCTTTGGTTGGTACTAGAGGTTGCATCAATTACAATCCCGTGGTATCCTTGCGTCAGTTGGGGTATGCGTTGAAAGACAAGCCGGCGGATCACTTGATAGCGGAGACAGTCTATTTTGAGAAGGGGTCGGATCCAGAAAAGTTGAAGGGGATAATTGTGGCTTGGAAGAAGATCCGTAAGCATAACGGAGCCCATTTAGGGAAGAAGGAATCACTCGCCTTGACACCGTATATTGAATGGATTATAAAACGGGTCGGAAACTTGTTGCTGCCATATGATAGGGTTGCACCACTTCAAAAGCAACCTCCTTTGATTCTATCCGAATTTGTGCCAACAGAACTTTACAAGGATGCTTTGGTTACCAACTACAGGTTGCATGAAAGAGAGCAAGAGACCAATTTGAAGTTCTTTGAAGAGAGAGATGCAAAGATGAGGTTGATGCACCAGCTCAAGCAAGTCGAAGGCGCAAGTTCAAGTCAAGCTAGTACCCGGAGGCGTCCCTATGAGTTGCTAGAGGAAGATTTGCACCACAAGCAGCAAGAGTGTCTACAGTTACAGAGATCAGAGAGTAGTCTCAAGAGGCAGAAACGGGATTCAAATAAACATCTAGCAGAAGAGAAAGCTAAGACCGCTCGACTTGAAGAAGAACTAAGAAGACTTCGAGCCCAACGGAGAGGAGATGGAGGAGCTCATTCTGTTGCCAGGCGATCCTAGTATCATTGTGGGGTGGATTTGTTTGATCCATGATGGTGGATTTGATGTTTATGCTTGATATTTGTCGCCCATGTCCAGGATTGTTGGATGGGGTCGCATTTTGATGTTCTGGATTTCTTTTGTATGCCTTATGAGCACATTGTGACACGGTTATGTGTTTTATTTGTATGAACTCAAATTCTCAGTTATGTTTGAATGAAATATGCTCAGTTTGCTGAATTATTCTCGTGTGCAGATTGTTATTCAAATATATTCGGTATCAGGGTTTCTATGTCCTATCTGAAAGTGGGATGAACTCTTGGATACCTGAAAATTGACAAACATTTCATGCATATCATCCATATATCATACATGTCATATATTTGCAGGTTTTGCAGGTTTTATTATCTTATGTCTCGCTGTTTTGTTATCAGAAGGAGTTCTAAGACGGCTAATCACCCGTATCCGACTAGGAGCAATCAGAGAAGGAAGATGGAACAGATTCAGGAACAAATGGCAGAGATATGAGCTCAACTGACAGAGCAGCTGAATGCGCAGATGGCGCAGTTTATGGAAGCATTGACTAATGTGACCAAGGGGCAGGATGACTTGCGGGTTCTCGTCGAGAACTCCAGAAGGGTTGAGAATGGAGGATATCCAGGGCTGTTTGACGATGTGTCTGGTAGAATTGACGATCATCATGATCCGAATGAGTTTGATCACGTGGGAGGGCACTATAATCCTTTCAATCAGCATCACGGGTTTCCACCTCCACCTCCGTCTCGTCTGTTGGGAAGGAGAGATCATCAGAACTGTAATAGTTTGGATTTCGATGTTGAGAATTTTGACCAGGTATCAAGGCATAGTGCTGAGGGTGCACATGATGAAGTTGAGAGGTATCGTCTGATTGAAGAACGTCTCAGAGCTGTTGAAGGCAAAGGGGTGTTAGGCATGGATATCAATGACTCGGGGTTGGTTCCTGGTGTGAGGATCCCACCAAAATTCAAAGTTCCATCTTTTGACAAATACAATGGGGCGACTTGTCCTATGACTCATGTCAAAGCATACTATCGCAAGATGTCAGTTTATTCTGAGGATGAGGGTTTTCTAATGCATTTCTTCCAGGATAGCTTGGCTGGAGCTTCCTTGGAGTGGTATGTTCAACTTGAACGCACCCATATCCATTCTTGGAGAGATCTTGTGGAGGCTTTCATTAAGCACTATCAGTACAATGTTGATATGGCACCCAACAGGACCCAGTTGCAGAGTTTGGTTCAGGGGTCTAAAGAATCTTTCAAAGAGTACGCTCAGAAATGGCGTGAGTTAGCCGCAAGAGTTCAACCACCGATGACTGAACGTGAGATGATTGACATGTTCACCAGTACTTTGTCTGGACACTATTACTTGGCTTGCAGTGCTTCAGCTAACTTTTCTGAAATGGTGAGATATGGTGAACGAGTTGAGATGGGTCTAAAGATGGGGAAAATTCAGTTGGGAGCTTCTTCTAATTCTGCTGGTGGTAAGAAGCAAGCTGAAGGTTATGCCAGAAGGAAAGAAGGAAATGCGGATGCCATATATGGAAGAAGGGGTTCAGGGAGAAACAATTCACAGGTTAATGCTGTCATGATCCCAATACCACAACAACAACAACAGCAGGGACAACGTTCCAGTAATGATCGCTATCCTCCCAGGACTAGGCCTCACAGAAAGATTGATCCGATTCCTATGACTTATGCTCAAGTGTTGCAACATTTGCTCAAGATTGAGAAGATTACTTTGAGAGATGCTCCGAATGCTCCGGACACACAATCTCCGAATTACAATGCGAACGCACGATGTGCTTTCCATTCAGGTGCCGCTGGGCATGATACCGAGAGGTGTATTGCGTTGAAGAACAAAGTCCAAGACTTGTTGGACCAAAAGATTATTCAATTCACTCCTACACCCAATATTGTCAATAATTCGATGCCTGCTCACGGAGGTTCGGGTGTGAATGCCATTGAGAGTGAAGAGATAAATGTTGTATCTAATGTGAGCTGTTTGACTTTTCCTCTTGTATCTGTGAAGCAACATCTGATTAATAGCGGTATCTTCCCGGGCTGTGGTGTTGATTGTGAGAAGTGCAAAAGTCAACCTGAAGGTTGTGATGATTTGAAAGGTATGGTACAAAAGCTGATTGATGAGGGTCCTATCGAAGGTTGAGAGGTGCGAAGATTAAGGATGGTGAAGTGTCTGTGATCTCAATTCCTTATGATCCGGTTGTTCCAATATGTATCCAAGTGCCTATTCAGATACCTGTCAGTATCCCGTATGAGGAACAACCAGCAGCGTTGATGATTACTGTGCCAGGGCCTATTCCATATGAGAGTGAGAAGGCCATCCCTTGGCATTATGGTTCAGATGTATATTACTATGGCACGAAGGAGGAAGGCGAGCCATCTAAAGAGAAGCTTGTTGAGGCCTCAGTTGCAAACACTGATAATTTCGCCGGTACTGGTAGGATCACTCGCAGTGGTAGGGTGTTCTCCCCTCAGCTCGTTCAAAACAATGCAGATGCTTTGGCTAAGGCCAAAGGAAAACAAGTAGTGCCTGATGTCCAGAATTCTCCGATTCAGAGTGGGGCACCTGATAGTGCTGTGTCTTCCAAGGATGTGGAGGAATTATTGAGAATCATCAGAAAGTCTGATTACAAGGTTGTTGAGCAGTTGGGTCAGACCCAGTCAAAGATTTCCATTTTGCAATTGCTGATGTGTTCAGAAGGTCATAGAGATGCTCTCTTAAGAATTCTGAATGGTGCTTACGTCCCGCATGAAATATCTGTGAATCAGTTAGAGGCGGTAGCCAATAATATTTCCGCTGGGAATGGTTTGGGATTTACGGATCGTGATCTTCCTCCGGAAGGGAGAAACCATAACAAGGCTTTGCATATTTCGATTGAGTGTAAGGGGACGACTTTGTCCCGTGTTTTGGTCGATACTGGTTCTTCCCTAAACGTGCTTCCCAAATCGGCCCTCATGCGAATTGACTATGCTGGTGTTGAGTTAAGGCCGAGTGAGTTGGTAGTGCGCGCCTTCGATGGTTCAAGGAGGTCTGTGTTCGGAGAGGTAGATCTACCAATCCAGGTTGGTCCTCAGATCTTTACTACAACCTTTTATGTAATGGACATTCAACCTGCTTACTGTTGTTTGTTGGGACGACCGTGGATTCATAAGGCCGGTGCTGTAACATCCACTCTTCATCAAAAGTTGAAGTATCCGGTTGACGGTAAAGTGGTGACAGTTTGTGGTGAGGAAGATTACATCGTGAGTCACTTGTCTTCTTTCCGGTATGTGGAGATCGAAGGTGAAATACATGAGACGCCATTCCAAGCGTTTGAAGCTGTAAATGCTGTGAGAACTCCTCCTTATGAGATAACGAAGCCAGAAACAATTATGTCCTCTTTGAAGGATGCTCAGGTTGTCGTTGAGATTGGAAGAGTGGAAGGTTGGGGGCAAGTAATTGACGTGCGTCCCAAATTTGATAAGAATGGTCTGGGTTTCAATCCTGGAAGGCAGAATGCATCGCCCAAGTCTGGTGTCCTTAGCCCGATCAAGTTCGTGAGTGGGGGTGTCATTCAAGACGGTCAGGTTAACGCCATTGTCAATGGTGAAGAGGTGGATAGCGACTGTGATTTTGATAGCTGGATTCGTCCAAGTATTCCTGGAGAGACGCCTTGCAACTGGGCAATCGAAGATGTCACCCAAATTACACAGGCTCAGGAGTAAATTCCTTGTTTTTACTTTTCTTATCATGACATAATTCCTACGCTCTGCCCAAGGCGTAGTGAATCATTTGTAGGGCCATGCAGTTTGCATTTTCAAAGTTAATCATGAAATAAAAGGACGTTTTTGCATTCAAATGTTTTGCTCTTTGTCTTTCTTTTTAACTTTTTCCTTTAAATGGCAATGTTTTTTGCACACACTTGCACATAGCTTAATAAAAATAAAACTAAAGTAAAAACATCAATCATGCAGATGTTCCACTACCACGGATTCCATTGGTAATAGTTCCGCTATTGCTTATTATGATTTTGACAATCCGATCTACCAAGCCGAGGAGGAAGCTTATGAAGATTGTGATCTTCCCGACGAGTTGGTTAGATTGTTGAAACAGGAAAAGAAAGCGATTCAGCCGCATCAAGAGGTAATCGAGATGGTAAATGTTGGTACTAAAGAGCAGGTCCGAGAAGTCAAGATAGGGGCTGCGCTTGAGAATAGTGTGAAGCAGAGGCTTATTGATATGTTGAAAGAGTATGCGGATATCTTTGCTTAGTCCTACGAGGATATGCCAGGTCTTGATACAGATATTGTGGTACACCGTCTACCTCTCAAGGAAGATAATCCTCCTGTTAAGCAAAAGCTTCGAAGGACTCGCCCAGACATGTCTGAGAGAATTAAGAAAGAGGTTGAAAAACAGTTTGATGCTGGCTTTCTGCAAGTGGTGAATTACCCTCCGTGGGTTGCGAATATTGTTCCTGTGCCTAAGAAGGACGAAAAGGTCAGGATGTGTATTGATTACAGAGATTTGAACAGGGCGAGTCCGAAAGATGACTTCCCTCTTCCCCATATCGATGTGTTGGTGGATAATACTGCTCCTTTCAAAGTGTTTTCCTTCATGGATGGCTTCTCTGGGTACAATCAGATCAAGATGGCACCAGAAGACATGGAGAAAACAACATTTATCACACCATGGGGAACTTTCTGCTACAAAGTCATGCCTTTTGGGTTGAAAAACGCAGGGGCAACGTATCAGCGCGCCATGGTGACTCTTTTTCATGACATGATTCACAAAGAGATTGAAGTGTATGTTGACGACATGATTGCAAAGTCTCACACTGAAGAAGAGCACTTGGTTCACTTGCAGAAATTGTTTGAGAGGCTTCGGGAATTCAGACTGAGGTTGAATCCAAACAAATGCACTTTCGGAGTGCGATCCAGAAAGCTGTTGGGCTTTGTTGTAAGTGGGAAAGGTATTGAGGTCGATCCTGCAAAAATAAAAGCTATACAAGAGATGCCTGAGCCGAGAACAGAAAAAGAGGTTCGTGGTTTCCTAGGGAGGTTGAACTACATTGCTAGATTCATCTCTCATCTTACGGCCACTTGTGAACCAATATTCAAATTACTAAGAAAAGATCAGACGGCCAGGTGGAATAATGATTGTCAAAAAGCATTTGAAAAAGTGAAAGAGTATCTGCAAGAACCTCCGATACTAATGCCTTTAGTTCCAGGAAGGCCTTTGATTATGTACCTCACAGTTCTTGAAAATTCAATGGGATGTGTGCTGGGTCAACATGACGAGTCTGGCCGAAAAGAGCATGCAATATACTACCTTAGCAAAAAGTTTACCGACTGTGAATCCCGATACTCACTGCTCGAGAAAACTTGCTGTGCTTTGGTGTGGGCTGCTCGCCGGCTGAGGCAGTATATGTTGGTTCACACCACCTTATTGATTTCCAAGATGGATCCTATCAAATACGTCTTTGAGAAGCCCGCTCTTTCCGGAAGAGTAGCTAGGTGGCAAATGATTTTGACTGAATATGATATCCAGTATACTATCCAGAAAGCCATCAAAGGTAGTGTGTTGGCGGATTATCTTGCGCATCAGCCGTTCGAAGAGTATGAACCGATGAAGTTTGAATTTCCCGATGAGGATGTCCTGTATATCAGAGATTGTAACATTCCTGGACCAGAGGAAGGACCCGAACCAGGATCGCGATGGACCCTCGTGTTCGATGGTGCCTCTAATGCACTCGGGAATGGTGTTGGAGCTGGAATTACTTCTCCATCAGGTTTTCATATTCCGTTTATAGCCAGAATCTGTTTTGATTGCACTAATAATATGGCTGAGTATGAAGCTTGTATCTATGGTATCGAAGCTGCGATCGATTTGCGAATCAAGCACTTGAAGGTTTATGGGGATTCCAATCTTGTCATTAGCCAGATCAATGGAGATTGGGAAACTCGCCATCAGAATCTGATTCCATACAAGGAGCATGTGATGAGACTCATTCCATACTTTGATGAGATCACATTCGAGCATATTTCTAGAGAAGAGAATAATCTTGCTGATGCTCTCGCTACTTTGGCTTCCATGTTCAAAGTGAAATGGGCCAATGAAGCGCCTAACATTACCATCAACAGGTTGGATGAGCCAGCGTTTTGCTTTGAGGCTGATGTTGAATTAGATGGTAATCCCTGGTACCATGATATCCAAAAGTTCCTCGAAACTCAAGAGTATCCTCCCGAAGCGTCGGTGACTGATAAGAAGTTTCTGAGAAGGTTTGCAGCTAAGTTCTACCTTAAAGGTGGTGTATTGTACAAGAGGCATCATGACGGTGTGTTGCTCCGATGTGTTGTGAAAGAAGTAGCTTCGAAAATTATAGAGGAAATGCACGAAGGTGAGTGTGGTACCCATTCAAGTGGGCATACAATGGCTAAGAAGATCTTGAGGGCTGGTTATTATTGGTCCACTATGGAAACCGATTGTCATAACCATGTCAGAATTTGTCACAAGTGCCAGATCTATGCTGATAAAGTACACGTGCCGCCTGTGCCTTTGAATGTCTTGACTTCTCCGTGGCCTTTTGCAATGTGGGGCCTTGATATGATTAGAGAGATTAAACCTACTGCTTCTAATGGGCATCGCTTCATTTTGGTTGCCATCGATTACTTCACCAAGTGGGTTGAAGCCGCATCTTATGCGAATGTTACCAAGCAAGTGATTACTCGCTTTATCAAGCACAATATAATCTGTCGTTATGGGATTCCTGAGAAGATCATTACTGACAATGGATCGAATCTCAATAACAAGTTGATGAAGGAGCTTTGTGAGTCCTTCAAGATCAAGCATCACAACTCTTCTCCGTATCGTCCAAAGATGAATGGCGCTGTTGAAGCGGCCAACAAGAACATTAAGAAGATTGTACAGAAGATGGTAGTGTCCTACCGAGATTGGCATGAGATGCTCCCTTTCGCCTTGCATGGTTATCGTACCTCTGTGCGTACATCGACTGGGGCAACTCCTTTCTCACTTGTTTATGGTATGGAAGCGGTACTGCCTGTTGAAGTTGAGATTCCTTCCCTGAGGATTATGAAAGACGTCGAGCTTGACGAGTCAGAATGGGTACAGAATCGGATGGATCAATTGAACCTCGTTGATGAGAAACACTTAGCGGCTATTGGACATGGTCAGGTGTACCAAAGGGATAAGCAATCACTCTTCATACATGCTTAGGGCTCCCGACCGAGGGATAAGCAAGACTCCGTGTTCTTGAGTTTGCACCCGGCAGCTCAAATCCCTAAAGCATTCACAACATCCAATCACTTTGTTTAGGGCTCCCGACCGAGGGATAAGCAAGACTCCGTGTTCTTGAGTTTGCACCTGGCAGCTCAAATCCCTAAAGGCTCTCACAAACCCCGTCGGGTCCACAAGTTTGGTGACATTATCAGATCGAGCAGTGATCAATCCTAATGAGTACGGTCTTCCAAAGCAAGGAGATGAGAACGTCAAGGTTATAAAAGTGATAGCGGGATCGAAACCAATGGATATCCGTTTCACATTGCCATTTCTCTTGTACTCAATAAATGTGTGGTTACCTCTTACTAGGAACTACTTCTGAAATGTGTTCGCTCTTTTACGAGCATTCTGTTCGCAATTAATAAAAATCTCCTTATCTTAAATAGCCGTTTTCTTTTACTGTTTTGTTTGCATAAAACATCCTGGATTTGTGTTAAACTTTGCATATGAAAACTGCATTGCTTTTACAATACATGATTAGAAATGATAAAATCTTCGAAATTACTTCAAAGTCTTGTGTGACTAGGATAGCAGACCAAGATGCTATGCTATATCATGGGGCATTTTTCATTTGTTTGTCTCGCAGGTACGTCCTTGCAAGCGCTTCACATCAGCATATTGGTGGACATAGCTATGAGAGATTCTCACTCCCCAGCCGAGTGCATCCTAACGAGAGATTCTCATTCCCCAGCTAAGTATATCTGGATGAGACTTTCTTTGTTCCGAGATTCTCATCTCCTCATCAAAGCACATCTTGATGCATTCTCTATGTTCCAGAAGCCTTATTCCCCGGCGGAATGTCTTCTCTCCAGTTGAGTTATGATTGAATGGTATCTGATTCTCCAGCAAGCTCTTAAGGAGGTTCCTTGACCGAGTTCCTCATTCTCCCCGGTAGAGCGCTTCTCTTCCCAACAGATTGACCTGTTTTCCCCAGGAGAGTCATCTTGTTCCCCAGTGGAATTGCCTTAACAAAAGGTTCTTTTGCTAAGTTCCTTATCCCCAGCGGATCTCTCATATCCCTAGCAGATTGCTGTACAGAAGCATCCATCTTCCCCACTGAGTTTCTTTCCTCAGCAAAGATTCACATGCATCCTCAGCGGAATCTGTTTTCCTTCAAGGATTTCCCCAGCGGAATGCGTCCTATACAGGCATGTTGGTCACTCCCCATCAGAGTTATTTCCACGACTTGCTCTTATCTCCACATCCCTAGAGTGTTGAGAATTTGCTTCTCCAGTGGAGTTGCTAGGGTATTCCCCAAGCATTCACGTGGGGTGTTCTTATCCCCAAGCAGAATTTATTCCCCATCCAGAGCTCACATCCAGATTTGATCGTCTCCAGCAGATTTCTGATCC
This sequence comes from Vicia villosa, assembly GCF_029867415.1. NCBI lineage: Eukaryota > Viridiplantae > Streptophyta > Magnoliopsida > Fabales > Fabaceae > Vicia > Vicia villosa. The sequence continues at coordinate 24,759 of NW_026706331.1, read as the reverse complement.
ATCTTTGCCAGCTCGCAGTTTGTGACTCTTGGTCACTTATCTTGTCCTCCCCGCAGAGTCCCGTACTCTCTCTCCAGGACTTCTTCAGCAATTCAGTGCTCATCCGTTGTTTCCCTAAGCAACGTTCGAATCATGCATCATTCGCATTGCATTCTTTAAAGCGTGTAGCGTCTTCCTTCTTGGGAACACTATTCCGTACACATTCATACATGCATCATGCATAAATCATATCATATATGTTTCTTTTTGCAGGAAAGTTATCCAGATTCAAATGCTCCCTAGAGAGCAATATTCGCCTAGTCATTACAGGCGCTTATCCTGATGTTTTGAATCAGAAGAGGATTGTTCTACTTATTTTCTGACGTAGCTCAGATCAGTTCAAAGACATTCCTATTCCCGATGCCCCCAGATCGGTGGAAGATATTTGTTCCTATCCTGATATTCAGTTCAGTTTTGAAGGAACCGCCTCCGGATCTCCCAAGATCTTACGAAGGAGCAAGCCCTCTGATACATCATATCAGTTGGAAATATCTACTCCCTGACGATTTAGTTCGTTCAGAAGAAGAAACTCGTTTGCCCAGTCCTGATACCTTACTATCAGTTGAGGACGTTTTCTTTACCCGGCGTACACAGTTCGGAAGAAACATCCGTTCCTATCCTAATATCCAGTTTCAGATTAGTTGAAGGAACCGCCTCCGGATCTCCCGTGATCTTACTAAGGAGCAAGCCACTGATATCATCAGATCAGATGGAGATGTTTGCCTGATCGACTTTGTCTTTCAGATGAAGATTGTCCTACTTATTTTCTAGCATCATGTCTAGATCAGTTTAAAGGCATTCTTTCCCCGGCGTACACAGTTCGGAAGAGATATTGTTCCTATCCTGATTCCCAGTTCAGTTGAAGGAGCCGCCTCCGGATCCCGTGGTCTTACGAAGGAGCTAGCCGCTAATTCCCAGATTAGTAGGAATATCTACCTGATGATTTAATTGCATCAGAAGAGATGTCTGCCCAGATTCCCAGATCATGATTCCCAGATCAGAGATACTTATTACCCGTTGATGTCCAGATCAACCGATGTATCTCCTTCGATTCCCAGATCGACTTAAGACATCTATCCCGATGCAAGTTCAGAGACATCTGCTACGCCTGATACTCAGATCAGTCGAGATGTTCCTTCTCTTGATGCCCAGATCATTTGAAGTGTTTCCCCTGCCTGTGGGTGCCCGTTCCTCCTTTTTCACAAGTTGGAGCATATTTATTATCCAGGTCAATTGAAGTTTTTTCTCCCTGCTTGCGGGGTGGTACATTCCTTCTTATTGCAAGATGGAATCTTCTATTGATCAAGAGTGCAAATTTTCGAGTTCATTATGGTATTCAATCTCCTTCCACCTTAACGGTTCGAAACTTTCGTTTCTCACTCGTCAGGTTCAAGAAGTTTGAATAGGGGCAGCTGTTGCACCCCAAAATTTGCCCTCTTTATTTGAGCTATAAGTTAATAATGACGTTTATTTCGTCATTCAAAAGTTGAAGAAAATAATAAAGAGTTTTCATGGGTTTAAGAAGAAAGGCGTGAAAAATGGTTTAAACAGTGGAAATACGAGAAAATTCGCAAGTCATATTTGGAAGGTGATATGAGCTAAGTTCCCGCACTGTCCTGACTGTTTCGACGATATCTACAACTTTTGTGTTCGGCTCGGAAGCCAATTCTTTGAGGAAGGTTGCCAGATTTGCAAATTACTTGAGGTTTCATAGTGAAAAACAATGCTGAATGTAGGGTTTCGGACCTCAGAAAATTCATATCTCCTAATCCGCTCGTCGGATTCACTTGAAAATTTAACTGGAGCTCCGTACCGTCATTACCAAGATTTCATATGTTCGGACCGAAGGCCAATTATGTACGGAAAATTCCCAGAATTTTAAGGATCGTCGCGTTGTTTCGGTAAAAAGTGTGTTTTCGAGTATGTCGCGCCGAGTTTGAAAATTCATAACTTCTTCGATTTTTATCGTATGAAGTCCATTCCGGCGGCATTTTCTCAGAAATTTCGTTAGCTTCGTTTCTTCGTCACACATGCTTGTTCAGATTTTGAGCCGAAGATAGGGTTTCATCGAGTTCTTTGAGCAGTACTCACAAAATTCTGCACAGTCGCACCAGATGAATCGGCGTTTCTCGTCGTTCAAACGGGCGTATTTTCTTCATCGCTTATTGGATTGAGACGATTCTCGCGGAGATGAGTCACGAATTTGGTCATCTTCACAGTGGCATTGGTTTCGTTCCGGAATTCAGAGCCGAACCGAGTTTCCTTAAAAACGAGCCAAAATAAGACGCACCGAGGGCAATTTGGACATTTCGCGTTGACAATATATAAACATTTTGCTCTTCACAAATCAAAGGGAGGACTCTCATAATTTCAATTCACCAAGTTTCTTCACAAACACTTTCTCCCAATTCTCTCTCAATTCTTTTGAATCAAAACCACAAATCACATAAAACTTTCATCAAGATTCATCAATCTTCATCAAGATCAAGAACATGGATTGAAGAATCAAGATCGAAGTTCAAATTTCTCTTCCTCTCTCCACATAGATTTGCGCGCCACTCTCTCTCTCCCTCCGGATTTCGTTCGAGTTCGTGTCGCGTTCGTGTCGTGTTCGCGTTCGCATCGTGTTCGTGTTCGCGCTTCGGTTAGATCTTCATTCGGTAAGCTTTCGGATCTCAAATTAAGTGCTTAATTGTTGATTATTATGTGAATTCGGATCTAGATCTACCTCTTGTTCTTGATTAATTGATAATTGATGATGATTGATCGGTGAATTTGTTCATACTTTGTTCGAATTTGTCGTGTTCATGTGAATTGTGTTTGGATTTTATGTTGATTGCATATAATTGTTGCTCGTTGATGATGAATTGTGATATTTGTGTTCGAATCCGTGATTATTGGATGATGTTGTGTGCTTAATTGTTGATGTTCATGTATGTTACTTGTGTCGCACTCAAAGTGTTTGCACAAATGCATGTGTAGTGCTTTTGCTTAATATTTGCCTTGCTTGACGCGTCGCACTTAGCATGTTTATTGATATGTGACTCACTTGATTCGCGGATTTACGTATAGCATGAATTTTCAATGTTTGTTTGCTCTAATCTCATGTTGGAACGATTTTGGATTGAGTGCGAATGGCTCCGGAGCCTTAAAAATGCATAAAAACCTGTTTTGCTACGCCAGGAACCGGGTTGTCCCAGGCGGGAACCGGTTCCCACTCAATCCAGAATTGCTGGTTTTCTGTGTTTTTGTACCAGGAACCGGGTTGTCCCTAGGTGGGAACCGGTTCCTGCGTTGTTTTCCCCCCTGTGTTTTTGTACCAGGAACCGGGTTGTCCCTAGGTGGGAACCGGTTCCCAGCTGTTTGAAATTTGCATGGTTCTGTGTTTTTGTACCAGGAACCGGGTTGTCCCTAGGTGGGAACCGGTTCCCAGGTTTCTGAAATGTTGCTTCTCTGGTTTTTTATATGGGGAACCGGGTTGTCCTATGCAGGAACCGGTTCCTGTGTACAAATTTTGTGTTTTCTTTTATAACTTCAATCTTGCATAACTTTTTACTCGTAGCTCCGATTTGCACGTTCTTTATATCGTCGAAAAACTTATGAGACGTGCTATCTTGCTAGATGTTTTGTTTTCATTAATTTGTAGATCATTCATGTTTGTTTTCTCTTTGATTTTTCTTTGTCCATTTCATGTTTACCTTACTTGTCGATTTCCTTTCGTTTTATGGTAATAACGTAATTCCGATTGCGATGTTTGTTATCTCTAACTTGTGTGCTAGTGTGCAAGGCCTTTGGATAGTCACCGATCGACGATTATTACCCGAGTGTTCCGCTTCACTTGCGGACACAATCCTATTCACTCGTATCGTGTTCTCATCCGGGAGACACGATCACTATTACTTTATATCTGCTTGTTTGGTTTGCTTGTTCCTCTTGCAGGTGTATTGTGATCATGCTTGATGCATACGTTGATCGTTGAGCGCTTTTGTGGCTAATCGGTGTGCTGACTATTTGCTTTTGCTTTGCTAGCTCGCTTGCGGGATTCTACTTTCTTCGCTTTGCTTCGCCTTAGTTTACGGATCATCATCCGTTTGGTATTGATCTCGTTTCATTTTACTTTTCTCGCACTTTATCGCTTTACCGCATCATCCAATAACATGAGAAGTAGGACCTAGACATGCATCTGGCCAAGTCCTCGAAAGAGGCTCTGTTTTTGTTGGTGTGTTTATATTTGTGCTTTGCGGCAGGGAGTCACGGTGTAATAAGTCCTATATGGCACTCCGTTAAGTCCTCATGGAAGGCACGCGGGAAGGGTTAGCAATCAACCCCCGCCTAGTCTCATCGAGTCTGTTCAGTATGCGCACGCTACGCGTGGCTCGTTTCTGAACCTGCAAAAGATCTTGTTATCGAGTATGTCAGGAAAAGGGTTCATGTAGCCGGACCCCCGCCTTTCCTATAGCTCGCGTCGCTCGATGTTGATGCTCGGTGTACGCACGCACCGTTTTCCTTTACGATCTGTGACGGCTTGGTTGCTGAGTGGGGTCCGCCCTCTTGTCTATGGCCCGATCATTTTCACGAGGTCTAATGCTTGGTTGACTTGGGTTGAGCTGCTCCCCTTGGCTATGGCGGGACCGCTTTTCTACCATTCGGTCAGTACCGTTGGTTTGTTTGCTTTACGAGCGGATGCTCGTTTGTGTGATATTCTTGTGTGCTTCCCCTTTTCCCTCGTAGGTTGATAGCTTAGCATAGATTTGTACCCTTTGTATGATAACATTAGGTAGCAAGCTTTCCCCCTTAGCTTAGGTTTTCCTCATGCATTCTTTAAAACACAAACCACACTCTTTGATTTTTTTTCTTAAGAACTTGTTATTTCCGCTCCATTCCCAAGCATAAGCCTCCAAAGGTCGAGCAGCAGAGTGTGAATGTAACTCGTTCACCTAAAAAACAGAAAACAAACAAAAATTAGTTAGCCGAGCTACGGTACCTCTGATTCCGCAAAACGGATACGTAGGCAGCGGGGTAGGGCCCGTGCGAGTATAACTCTTTCTTTTCCCTACATTCTGCATTCATTTTAGTCCAGATTAGCGCATTTTGCTTACACACCCGTAGATTTAGACATAAGCGTGGATACCATCGAGTACGATGGGCGCGTGGGGTGCTAACACCTTCCCCTCGCGTAACCGACTCCCTTACCGTTTTTCTCTGGTCGCGAGACCGTTGTTTTGTTTTGTGGTTTGCTGGCATTCCCTTCCTTTTCAGGATAAATATGTTAGTGGCGACTCTGTTAATTTTCGCGGTAGCGACAGTCACCATCTTGACAAAGAAAGTAACTTTCAAGTCTATCTTTCCAATATTCAAAATTTTCACAATCAAAGATTGGTGGTCTATTATATCCATTGAAGCTACTGCTTCCATTACCATTGTTGTTTTGTTCAGGTGTAGGAGTAGATGTAGCTGTTTCAACCATATTGACTTTGTGTTTTTCTCCCTGAATCTTTTATCTAACACGGTTAAATGCTTGCACCTAGAACCGGCACTCTGATGCCAATTGAAGGATAGAAAAACACTTAAAAAGGGGGGTTTGAATAAGTGTGACTTTAAAAACTTGTAAGATAAAAACAATGAACACAATTATTTTTGTCCTGGTTCGTTGTTAGCGAAACTACTCCAGTCCACCCCCTTAGAGTGATTTAATCCACTAATCCAACTAATTACAATGGTTTTCCACTTAGATAACCTCTAAGTCTTCTAGAGTATACAGATCACAACTTGATCACTCTAGGAAATCACCACTTAGAAAACTTCTAAGTCTTCCAGAGTCTACTGATCACACTGATCACTCTATGAACCTTTTACAATCAATGTAAAATAATGTTTTACAAGAGTTTGAATTGCTTCTTATAAAGCTATAATCACAACAGTGATATTTCTCTTAAGTTCTAAGCTTAACACTTACTAAATATTACAAGAGTTTGTGAGGTTGAAGATGAAGTTCGTGAGCTTTGAATTTGACAGCGTTTTGGTATTTTGCGCAAGAGTTCATTTTCTGCTTCTAATCAGAACTTCTATATATATATATATAGGCGTTTGAGAAGATGACCCATGGGTTGCATTTAATGCGTTGCGTGTAACGTGCATCTTTGCATTTAATGTTACACACTTTTGTCAACTACATCGAGCCATGCTTTTCCTGCTTTTACTGACTTTGCCTTTTGTATCTTCTAACGTTCCTTTTGTCAGCCAGAGATTAGACTTAATAGCAAGCCATCTTGTACTTACTTCTGAACTCAGATTTGTAGATACAACATTTGAATATAAGAGTCAATCAGCTTGGTGCAGAGCATCTTCTTGTCTCCAGACTTTGAAGAGCTTGAGCGTGATACCGTTCAGAACTTCAGTGCTTCTGCTTCTGACTTCATGTTCTTCTGATGCTTCATAGTCCATGTTCTGATTCTGGTTGACCATCTTCTGATGTCTTTCCAGAGCATGTTCTGATGTAGCCATCCAGAACCTTCTGAGTCAGTGCTTTACCATTGGGCCCCATCTTCTGGGCAAGCTTCTGATGATCTTCTTGACATGATCAGCCTTTGTGTATCCCTTGTCAAGCACTCTTAATCCAGCAGTCAGAGTCTAGAATCTTGAGAACATTGCTTCAATGTTTTCATCTTCCTCCATCTTGAAAGCTTCATACTTCTGGATTAAAGCAAGAGCTTTTGTCTCCTTGACTTGGGCATTGCCTTCACGAGTCATCTTCAAGGATTCAAAGATGTCATAGGCAGTTTCTCTGTTTGTTATTTTCTCATATTCAACATGAGATATAGCATTCAGCAGAATAGTCCTTGACTTGTGATGATTCTTGAATTGTTTCTTTTGGTCATCACTCATTTCTTGTCTTGACATCTTTACTCCACGAGCATTTACAGGATGTCTGTAACCATCCAAGACTAGATCCCATAAGTCACCATCTTGACAAAGAAAGTAACTTTCAAGTCTATCTTTCCAATATTCAAAATTTTCACCATCAAAGACTGGTGGTCTATTATATCCATTGAAGCTACTGCTTCCATTACCATTGTTGTTTTGTTCAGGTGTAGGAGTAGATGTAGCTGTTTCAACCATATTGACTTTGTGTTTTTCTCCCTGAATCTTTTATCTAACACGGTTAAGTTCTTGCACCTAGAACCGGGGCTCTGATGCCAATTGAAGGATAGAAAAACACTTAGAAAGGGGGGTTTGAATAAGTGTGACTTTAAAAACTTGTAAGATAAAAACAATGAACACAATTATTTTTGTCCTGGTTCGTTGTTAGCGAAACTACTCCAGTCCACCCCCTTAGAGTGATTTAATCCACTAATCCAACTAATTACAATGGTTTTCCACTTAGATAACCTCTAAGTCTTCTAGAGTATACAGATCACAACTTGATCACTCTAGGAAATCACCACTTAGAAAACTTCTAAGTCTTCCAGAGTCTACTGATCACACTGATCACTCTATGAACCTTTTACAATCAATGTAAAATAATGTTTTACAAGAGTTTGAATTGCTTCTTATAAAGCTATAATCACAACAGTGATATTTCTCTTAAGTTCTAAGCTTAACACTCACTAAATATTACAAGAGTTTGTGAGGTTGAAGATGAAGTTCGTGAGCTTTGAATTTGACAGTGTTTTGGTATTTTGCGCAAGAGTTCATTTTCTGCTTCTAATCAGAACTTCTATATATATAGGCGTTTGAGAAGATGACCGTTGGGTTGCATTTAATGCTTTGCGTGAATAGTACAGCTTTGCATTTAATGTTTCACACTTTTGTCAACTACCTCGAGCCATGCTTTTCCTGCTTTTACTAACTTTGCCTTTTGTAGCTTATAACGTTCCTTTTGTCAGTCAGAGATTAGACTTAATAGCCTGTCATCTTGTACTTGCTTCTGAACTCAGATTTGTAGATACAACATTTGAATATCAGATTCAATCAGCTTGGTGCAGAGCATCTTCTTGTCTTCTGACTTTGAAGAGCTTGAGCGTGATACCGTTCAGAACTTCAGTGCTTCTGCTTCTGACTTCATGTTCTTCTGATGCTTCATAGTCCATTTTCCGATTCTGGTTGACCATCTTCTAATGTCTTTCCAGAGCATGTTCTGATGTAGCCATCCAGAACCTTCTGAGTCAGTGCTTTACCATTGGGCCCCATCTTCAGGGCAAGCTTCTGATGATCTTCTTGACATGATCAGCCTTTGTGTATCCCTTGTCAAGCACTCTTAATCCAGCAGTCAGAGTCTAGAATCTTGAGAACATTGCTTCAATGTTTTCATCTTCCTCCATCTTGAAAGCTTCATACTTCTGGATTAAAGCAAGAGCTTTTGTCTCCTTGACTTGGGCATTGCCTTCACGAGTCATCTTCAAGGATTCAAAGATGTCATAGGCAGTTTCTCTGTTTGTTATTTTCTCATATTCAACATGAGAAATAGCATTCAGCAGAATAGTCCTTGACTTGTGATGATTCTTGAATTGTTTCTTTTGGTCATCACTCATTTCTTGTCTTGACATCTTTACTCCACGAGCATTTACAGGATGTCTGTAACCATCCAAGACTAGATCCCATAAGTCACCATCTTGACAAAGAAAGTAACTTTCAAGTCTATCTTTCCAATATTCAAAATTTTCACCATCAAAGACTGGTGGTCTATTATATCCATTGAAGCTACTGCTTCCATTACCATTGTTGTTTTGTTCAGGTGTAGGAGTAGATGTAGCTGTTTCAACCATATTGACTTTGTGTTTTTCTCCCTGAATCTTTTATCTAACACGGTTAAGTGCTTGCACCTAGAACCGGCGCTCTGATGCCAATTGAAGGATAGAAAAACACTTAGAAAGGGGGGTTTGAATAAGTGTGACTTTAAAAACTTGTAAGATAAAAACAATGAACACAATTATTTTTGTCCTGGTTCGTTGTTAGCGAAACTACTCCAGTCCACCCCCTTAGAGTGATTTAATCCACTAATCCAACTAATTACAATGGTTTTCCACTTAGATAACCTCTAAGTCTTCTAGAGTATACAGATCACAACTTGATCACTCTAGGAAATCACCACTTAGAAAACTTCTAAGTCTTCCAGAGTCTACTGATCACACTGATCACTCTATGAACCTTTTACAATCAATGTAAAATAATGTTTTACAAGAGTTTGAATTGCTTCTTATAAAGCTATAATCACAACAGTGATATTTCTCTTAAGTTCTAAGCTTAACACTCACTAAATATTACAAGAGTTTGTGAGGTTGAAGATGAAGTTCGTGAGCTTTGAATTTGACAGCGTTTTGGTATTTTGCGCAAGAGTTCATTTTCTGCTTCTAATCAGAACTTCTATATATATAGGCGTTTGAGAAGATGACCGTTGGGTTGCATTTAATGCTTTGCGTGAATAGTACAGCTTTGCATTTAATGTTTCACACTTTTGTCAACTACCTCGAGCCATGCTTTTCCTGCTTTTACTAACTTTGCCTTTTGTAGCTTATAACGTTCCTTTTGTCAGTCAGAGATTAGACTTAATAGCCTGTCATCTTGTACTTGCTTCTGAACTCAGATTTGTAGATACAACATTTGAATATCAGAGTCAATCAGCTTGGTGCAGAGCATCTTCTTGTCTTCTGACTTTGAAGAGCTTGAGCGTGATACCGTTCAGAACTTCAGTGCTTCTGCTTCTGACTTCATGTTCTTCTGATGCTTCATAGTCCATGTTCTGATTCTGGTTGACCATCTTCTGATGTCTTTCCAGAGCATGTTCTGATGTAGCCATCCAGAACCTTCTGAGTCAGTGCTTCACCATTGGGCCCCATCTTCTGGGCAAGCTTCTGATGATCTTCTTGACATGATCAGCCTTTGTGTATCCCTTGTCAAGCACTCTTAATCCAGCAGTCAGAGTCTAGAATCTTGAGAACATTGCTTCAATGTTTTCATCTTCCTCCATCTTGAAAGCTTCATACTTCTGGATTAAAGCAAGAGCTTTTGTCTCCTTGACTTGGGCATTGCCTTCACGAGTCATCTTCAAGGATTCAAAGATGTCATAGGCAGTTTCTCTGTTTGTTATTTTCTCATATTCAACATGAGAAATAGCATTCAGCAGAATAGTCCTTGACTTGTGATGATTCTTGAATTGTTTCTTTTGGTCATCACTCATTTCTTGTCTTGACATCTTTACTCCACGAGCATTTACAGGATGTCTGTAACCATCCAAGACTAGATCCCATAAGTCACCATCTTGACAAAGAAAGTAACTTTCAAGTCTATCTTTCCAATATTCAAAATTTTCACCATCAAAGACTGGTGGTCTATTATATCCATTGAAGCTACTGCTTCCATTACCATTGTTGTTTTGTTCAGGTGTAGGAGTAGATGTAGCTGTTTCAACCATATTGACTTTGTGTTTTTCTCCCTGAATCTTTTATCTAACACGGTTAAGTGCTTGCACCTAGAACCGGCGCTCTGATGCCAATTGAAGGATAGAAAAACACTTAGAAAGGGGGGTTTGAATAAGTGTGACTTTAAAAACTTGTAAGATAAAAACAATGAACACAATTATTTTTGTCCTGGTTCGTTGTTAGCGAAACTACTCCAGTCCACCCCCTTAGAGTGATTTAATCCACTAATCCAACTAATTACAATGGTTTTCCACTTAGATAACCTCTAAGTCTTCTAGAGTATACAGATCACAACTTGATCACTCTAGGAAATCACCACTTAGAAAACTTCTAAGTCTTCCAGAGTCTACTGATCACACTGATCACTCTATGAACCTTTTACAATCAATGTAAAATAATGTTTTACAAGAGTTTGAATTGCTTCTTATAAAGCTATAATCACAACAGTGATATTTCTCTTAAGTTCTAAGCTTAACACTCACTAAATATTACAAGAGTTTGTGAGGTTGAAGATGAAGTTCGTGAGCTTTGAATTTGACAGCGTTTTGGTATTTTGCGCAAGAGTTCATTTTCTGCTTCTAATCAGAACTTCTATATATATAGGCGTTTGAGAAGATGACCGTTGGGTTGCATTTAATGCTTTGCGTGAATAGTACAGCTTTGCATTTAATGTTTCACACTTTTGTCAACTACCTCGAGCCATGCTTTTCCTGCTTTTACTAACTTTGCCTTTTGTAGCTTATAACGTTCCTTTTGTCAGTCAGAGATTAGACTTAATAGCCTGTCATCTTGTACTTGCTTCTGAACTCAGATTTGTAGATACAACATTTGAATATCAGAGTCAATCAGCTTGGTGCAGAGCATCTTCTTGTCTTCTGACTTTGAAGAGCTTGAGCGTGATACCGTTCAGAACTTCAGTGCTTCTGCTTCTGACTTCATGTTCTTCTGATGCTTCATAGTCCATGTTCTGATTCTGGTTGACCATCTTCTGATGTCTTTCCAGAGCATGTTCTGATGTAGCCATCCAGAACCTTCTGAGTCAGTGCTTCACCATTGGGCCCCATCTTCTGGGCAAGCTTCTGATGATCTTCTTGACATGATCAGCCTTTGTGTATCCCTTGTCAAGCACTCTTAATCCAGCAGTCAGAGTCTGGAATCTTGAGAACATTGCTTCAATGTTTTCATCTTCCTCCATCTTGAAAGCTTCATACTTCTGGATTAAAGCAAGAGCTTTTGTCTCCTTGACTTGGGCATTGCCTTCACGAGTCATCTTCAAGGATTCAAAGATGTCATAGGCAGTTTCTCTGTTTGTTATTTTCTCATATTCAACATGAGAAATAGCATTCAGCAGAATAGTCCTTGACTTGTGATGATTCTTGAATTGTTTCTTTTGGTCATCACTCATTTCTTGTCTTGACATCTTTACTCCACGAGCATTTACAGGATGTCTGTAACCATCCAAGACTAGATCCCATAAGTCACCATCTTGACAAAGAAAGTAACTTTCAAGTCTATCTTTCCAATATTCAAAATTTTCACCATCAAAGACTGGTGGTCTATTATATCCATTGAAGCTACTGCTTCCATTACCATTGTTGTTTTGTTCAGGTGTAGGAGTAGATGTAGCTGTTTCAACCATATTGACTTTGTGTTTTTCTCCCTGAATCTTTTATCTAACACGGTTAAGTGCTTGCACCTAGAACCGGCGCTCTGATGCCAATTGAAGGATAGAAAAACACTTAGAAAGGGGGGTTTGAATAAGTGTGACTTTAAAAACTTGTAAGATAAAAACAATGAACACAATTATTTTTGTCCTGGTTCGTTGTTAGCGAAACTACTCCAGTCCACCCCCTTAGAGTGATTTAATCCACTAATCCAACTAATTACAATGGTTTTCCACTTAGATAACCTCTAAGTCTTCTAGAGTATACAGATCACAACTTGATCACTCTAGGAAATCACCACTTAGAAAACTTCTAAGTCTTCCAGAGTCTACTGATCACACTGATCACTCTATGAACCTTTTACAATCAATGTAAAATAATGTTTTACAAGAGTTTGAATTGCTTCTTATAAAGCTATAATCACAACAGTGATATTTCTCTTAAGTTCTAAGCTTAACACTCACTAAATATTACAAGAGTTTGTGAGGTTGAAGATGAAGTTCGTGAGCTTTGAATTTGACAGCGTTTTGGTATTTTGCGCAAGAGTTCATTTTCTGCTTCTAATCAGAACTTCTATATATATAGGCGTTTGAGAAGATGACCGTTGGGTTGCATTTAATGCTTTGCGTGAATAGTACAGCTTTGCATTTAATGTTTCACACTTTTGTCAACTACCTCGAGCCATGCTTTTCCTGCTTTTACTAACTTTGCCTTTTGTAGCTTATAACGTTCCTTTTGTCAGTCAGAGATTAGACTTAATAGCCTGTCATCTTGTACTTGCTTCTGAACTCAGATTTGTAGATACAACATTTGAATATCAGAGTCAATCAGCTTGGTGCAGAGCATCTTCTTGTCTTCTGACTTTGAAGAGCTTGAGCGTGATACCGTTCAGAACTTCAGTGCTTCTGCTTCTGACTTCATGTTCTTCTGATGCTTCATAGTCCATGTTCTGATTCTGGTTGACCATCTTCTAATGTCTTTCCAGAGCATGTTTTGATGTAGCCATCCAGAACCTTCTGAGTCAGTGCTTCACCATTGGGCCCCATCTTCTGGGCAAGCTTCTGATGATCTTCTTGACATGATCAGCCTTTGTGTATCCCTTGTCAAGCACTCTTAATCCAGCAGTCAGAGTCTGGAATCTTGAGAACATTGCTTCAATGTTTTCATCTTCCTCCATCTTGAAAGCTTCATACTTCTGGATTAAAGCAAGAGCTTTTGTCTCCTTGACTTGGGCATTGCCTTCACGAGTCATCTTCAAGGATTCAAAGATGTCATAGGCAGTTTCTCTGTTTGTTATTTTCTCATATTCAACATGAGAAATAGCATTCAGCAGAATAGTCCTTGACTTGTGATGATTCTTGAATTGTTTCTTTTGGTCATCACTCATTTCTTGTCTTGACATCTTTACTCCACGAGCATTTACAGGATGTCTGTAACCATCCAAGACTAGATCCCATAAGTCACCATCTTGACAAAGAAAGTAACTTTCAAGTCTATCTTTCCAATATTCAAAATTTTCACCATCAAAGACTGGTGGTCTATTATATCCATTGAAGCTACTGCTTCCATTACCATTGTTGTTTTGTTCAGGTGTAGGAGTAGATGTAGCTGTTTCAACCATATTGACTTTGTGTTTTTCTCCCTGAATCTTTTATCTAACACGGTTAAGTGCTTGCACCTAGAACCGGCGCTCTGATGCCAATTGAAGGATAGAAAAACACTTAGAAAGGGGGGTTTGAATAAGTGTGACTTTAAAAACTTGTAAGATAAAAACAATGAACACAATTATTTTTGTCCTGGTTCGTTGTTAGCGAAACTACTCCAGTCCACCCCCTTAGAGTGATTTAATCCACTAATCCAACTAATTACAATGGTTTTCCACTTAGATAACCTCTAAGTCTTCTAGAGTATACAGATCACAACTTGATCACTCTAGGAAATCACCACTTAGAAAACTTCTAAGTCTTCCAGAGTCTACTGATCACACTGATCACTCTATGAACCTTTTACAATCAATGTAAAATAATGTTTTACAAGAGTTTGAATTGCTTCTTATAAAGCTATAATCACAACAGTGATATTTCTCTTAAGTTCTAAGCTTAACACTCACTAAATATTACAAGAGTTTGTGAGGTTGAAGATGAAGTTCGTGAGCTTTGAATTTGACAGCGTTTTGGTATTTTGCGCAAGAGTTCATTTTCTGCTTCTAATCAGAACTTCTATATATATAGGCGTTTGAGAAGATGACCGTTGGGTTGCATTTAATGCTTTGCGTGAATAGTACAGCTTTGCATTTAATGTTTCACACTTTTGTCAACTACCTCGAGCCATGCTTTTCCTGCTTTTACTAACTTTGCCTTTTGTAGCTTATAACGTTCCTTTTGTCAGTCAGAGATTAGACTTAATAGCCTGTCATCTTGTACTTGCTTCTGAACTCAGATTTGTAGATACAACATTTGAATATCAGAGTCAATCAGCTTGGTGCAGAGCATCTTCTTGTCTTCTGACTTTGAAGAGCTTGAGCGTGATACCGTTCAGAACTTCAGTGCTTCTGCTTCTGACTTCATGTTCTTCTGATGCTTCATAGTCCATGTTCTGATTCTGGTTGACCATCTTCTAATGTCTTTCCAGAGCATGTTCTGATGTAGCCATCCAGAACCTTCTGAGTCAGTGCTTCACCATTGGGCCCCATCTTCAGGGCAAGCTTCTGATGATCTTCTTGACATGATCAGCCTTTGTGTATCCCTTGTCAAGCACTCTTAATCCAGCAGTCAGAGTCTGGAATCTTGAGAACATTGCTTCAATGTTTTCATCTTCCTCCATCTTGAAAGCTTCATACTTCTGGATTAAAGCAAGAGCTTTTGTCTCCTTGACTTGGGCATTGCCTTCACGAGTCATCTTCAAGGATTCAAAGATGTCATAGGCAGTTTCTCTGTTTGTTATTTTCTCATATTCAACATGAGAAATAGCATTCAGCAGAATAGTCCTTGACTTGTGATGATTCTTGAATTGTTTCTTTTGGTCATCACTCATTTCTTGTCTTGACATCTTTACTCCACGAGCATTTACAGGATGTCTGTAACCATCCAAGACTAGATCCCATAAGTCACCATCTTGACAAAGAAAGTAACTTTCAAGTCTATCTTTCCAATATTCAAAATTTTCACCATCAAAGACTGGTGGTCTATTATATCCATTGAAGCTACTGCTTCCATTACCATTGTTGTTTTGTTCAGGTGTAGGAGTAGATGTAGCTGTTTCAACCATATTGACTTTGTGTTTTTCTCCCTGAATCTTTTATCTAACACGGTTAAGTGCTTGCACCTAGAACCGGCGCTCTGATGCCAATTGAAGGATAGAAAAACACTTAGAAAGGGGGGTTTGAATAAGTGTGACTTTAAAAACTTGTAAGATAAAAACAATGAACACAATTATTTTTGTCCTGGTTCGTTGTTAGCGAAACTACTCCAGTCCACCCCCTTAGAGTGATTTAATCCACTAATCCAACTAATTACAATGGTTTTCCACTTAGATAACCTCTAAGTCTTCTAGAGTATACAGATCACAACTTGATCACTCTAGGAAATCACCACTTAGAAAACTTCTAAGTCTTCCAGAGTCTACTGATCACACTGATCACTCTATGAACCTTTTACAATCAATGTAAAATAATGTTTTACAAGAGTTTGAATTGCTTCTTATAAAGCTATAATCACAACAGTGATATTTCTCTTAAGTTCTAAGCTTAACACTCACTAAATATTACAAGAGTTTGTGAGGTTGAAGATGAAGTTCGTGAGCTTTGAATTTGACAGCGTTTTGGTATTTTGCGCAAGAGTTCATTTTCTGCTTCTAATCAGAACTTCTATATATATAGGCGTTTGAGAAGATGACCGTTGGGTTGCATTTAATGCTTTGCGTGAATAGTACAGCTTTGCATTTAATGTTTCACACTTTTGTCAACTACCTCGAGCCATGCTTTTCCTGCTTTTACTAACTTTGCCTTTTGTAGCTTATAACGTTCCTTTTGTCAGTCAGAGATTAGACTTAATAGCCTGTCATCTTGTACTTGCTTCTGAACTCAGATTTGTAGATACAACATTTGAATATCAGAGTCAATCAGCTTGGTGCAGAGCATCTTCTTGTCTTCTGACTTTGAAGAGCTTGAGCGTGATACCGTTCAGAACTTCAGTGCTTCTGCTTCTGACTTCATGTTCTTCTGATGCTTCATAGTCCATTTTCTGATTCTGGTTGACCATCTTCTAATGTCTTTCCAGAGCATGTTCTGATGTAGCCATCCAGAACCTTCTGAGTCAGTGCTTCACCATTGGGCCCCATCTTCTGGGCAAGCTTCTGATGATCTTCTTGACATGATCAGCCTTTGTGTATCCCTTGTCAAGCACTCTTAATCCAGCAGTCAGAGTCTGGAATCTTGAGAACATTGCTTCAATGTTTTCATCTTCCTCCATCTTGAAAGCTTCATACTTCTGGATTAAAGCAAGAGCTTTTGTCTCCTTGACTTGGGCATTGCCTTCACGAGTCATCTTCAAGGATTCAAAGATGTCATAGGCAGTTTCTCTGTTTGTTATTTTCTCATATTCAACATGAGAAATAGCATTCAGCAGAATAGTCCTTGACTTGTGATGATTCTTGAATTGTTTCTTTTGGTCATCACTCATTTCTTGTCTTGACATCTTTACTCCACGAGCATTTACAGGATGTCTGTAACCATCCAAGACTAGATCCCATAAGTCACCATCTTGACAAAGAAAGTAACTTTCAAGTCTATCTTTCCAATATTCAAAATTTTCACCATCAAAGACTGGTGGTCTATTATATCCATTGAAGCTACTGCTTCCATTACCATTGTTGTTTTGTTCAGGTGTAGGAGTAGATGTAGCTGTTTCAACCATATTGACTTTGTGTTTTTCTCCCTGAATCTTTTATCTAACACGGTTAAGTGCTTGCACCTAGAACCGGCGCTCTGATGCCAATTGAAGGATAGAAAAACACTTAGAAAGGGGGGTTTGAATAAGTGTGACTTTAAAAACTTGTAAGATAAAAACAATGAACACAATTATTTTTGTCCTGGTTCGTTGTTAGCGAAACTACTCCAGTCCACCCCCTTAGAGTGATTTAATCCACTAATCCAACTAATTACAATGGTTTTCCACTTAGATAACCTCTAAGTCTTCTAGAGTATACAGATCACAACTTGATCACTCTAGGAAATCACCACTTAGAAAACTTCTAAGTCTTCCAGAGTCTACTGATCACACTGATCACTCTATGAACCTTTTACAATCAATGTAAAATAATGTTTTACAAGAGTTTGAATTGCTTCTTATAAAGCTATAATCACAACAGTGATATTTCTCTTAAGTTCTAAGCTTAACACTCACTAAATATTACAAGAGTTTGTGAGGTTGAAGATGAAGTTCGTGAGCTTTGAATTTGACAGCGTTTTGGTATTTTGCGCAAGAGTTCATTTTCTGCTTCTAATCAGAACTTCTATATATATAGGCGTTTGAGAAGATGACCGTTGGGTTGCATTTAATGCTTTGCGTGAATAGTACAGCTTTGCATTTAATGTTTCACACTTTTGTCAACTACCTCGAGCCATGCTTTTCCTGCTTTTACTAACTTTGCCTTTTGTAGCTTATAACGTTCCTTTTGTCAGTCAGAGATTAGACTTAATAGCCTGTCATCTTGTACTTGCTTCTGAACTCAGATTTGTAGATACAACATTTGAATATCAGAGTCAATCAGCTTGGTGCAGAGCATCTTCTTGTCTTCTGACTTTGAAGAGCTTGAGCGTGATACCGTTCAGAACTTCAGTGCTTCTGCTTCTGACTTCATGTTCTTCTGATGCTTCATAGTCCATGTTCTGATTCTGGTTGACCATCTTCTGATGTCTTTCCAGAGCATGTTCTGATGTAGCCATCCAGAACCTTCTGAGTCAGTGCTTCACCATTGGGCCCCATCTTCTGGGCAAGCTTCTGATGATCTTCTTGACATGATCAGCCTTTGTGTATCCCTTGTCAAGCACTCTTAATCCAGCAGTCAGAGTCTGGAATCTTGAGAACATTGCTTCAATGTTTTCATCTTCCTCCATCTTGAAAGCTTCATACTTCTGGATTAAAGCAAGAGCTTTTGTCTCCTTGACTTGGGCATTGCCTTCACGAGTCATCTTCAAGGATTCAAAGATGTCATAGGCAGTTTCTCTGTTTGTTATTTTCTCATATTCAACATGAGAAATAGCATTCAGCAGAATAGTCCTTGACTTGTGATGATTCTTGAATTGTTTCTTTTGGTCATCACTCATTTCTTGTCTTGACATCTTTACTCCACGAGCATTTACAGGATGTCTGTAACCATCCAAGACTAGATCCCATAAGTCACCATCTTGACAAAGAAAGTAACTTTCAAGTCTATCTTTCCAATATTCAAAATTTTCACCATCAAAGACTGGTGGTCTATTATATCCATTGAAGCTACTGCTTCCATTACCATTGTTGTTTTGTTCAGGTGTAGGAGTAGATGTAGCTGTTTCAACCATATTGACTTTGTGTTTTTCTCCCTGAATCTTTTATCTAACACGGTTAAGTGCTTGCACCTAGAACCGGCGCTCTGATGCCAATTGAAGGATAGAAAAACACTTAGAAAGGGGGGTTTGAATAAGTGTGACTTTAAAAACTTGTAAGATAAAAACAATGAACACAATTATTTTTGTCCTGGTTCGTTGTTAGCGAAACTACTCCAGTCCACCCCCTTAGAGTGATTTAATCCACTAATCCAACTAATTACAATGGTTTTCCACTTAGATAACCTCTAAGTCTTCTAGAGTATACAGATCACAACTTGATCACTCTAGGAAATCACCACTTAGAAAACTTCTAAGTCTTCCAGAGTCTACTGATCACACTGATCACTCTATGAACCTTTTACAATCAATGTAAAATAATGTTTTACAAGAGTTTGAATTGCTTCTTATAAAGCTATAATCACAACAGTGATATTTCTCTTAAGTTCTAAGCTTAACACTCACTAAATATTACAAGAGTTTGTGAGGTTGAAGATGAAGTTCGTGAGCTTTGAATTTGACAGCGTTTTGGTATTTTGCGCAAGAGTTCATTTTCTGCTTCTAATCAGAACTTCTATATATATAGGCGTTTGAGAAGATGACCGTTGGGTTGCATTTAATGCTTTGCGTGAATAGTACAGCTTTGCATTTAATGTTTCACACTTTTGTCAACTACCTCGAGCCATGCTTTTCCTGCTTTTACTAACTTTGCCTTTTGTAGCTTATAACGTTCCTTTTGTCAGTCAGAGATTAGACTTAATAGCCTGTCATCTTGTACTTGCTTCTGAACTCAGATTTGTAGATACAACATTTGAATATCAGAGTCAATCAGCTTGGTGCAGAGCATCTTCTTGTCTTCTGACTTTGAAGAGCTTGAGCGTGATACCGTTCAGAACTTCAGTGCTTCTGCTTCTGACTTCATGTTCTTCTGATGCTTCATAGTCCATGTTCTGATTCTGGTTGACCATCTTCTGATGTCTTTCCAGAGCATGTTCTGATGTAGCCATCCAGAACCTTCTGAGTCAGTGCTTCACCATTGGGCCCCATCTTCTGGGCAAGCTTCTGATGATCTTCTTGACATGATCAGCCTTTGTGTATCCCTTGTCAAGCACTCTTAATCCAGCAGTCAGAGTCTGGAATCTTGAGAACATTGCTTCAATGTTTTCATCTTCCTCCATCTTGAAAGCTTCATACTTCTGGATTAAAGCAAGAGCTTTTGTCTCCTTGACTTGGGCATTGCCTTCACGAGTCATCTTCAAGGATTCAAAGATGTCATAGGCAGTTTCTCTGTTTGTTATTTTCTCATATTCAACATGAGAAATAGCATTCAGCAGAATAGTCCTTGACTTGTGATGATTCTTGAATTGTTTCTTTTGGTCATCACTCATTTCTTGTCTTGACATCTTTACTCCACGAGCATTTACAGGATGTCTGTAACCATCCAAGACTAGATCCCATAAGTCACCATCTTGACAAAGAAAGTAACTTTCAAGTCTATCTTTCCAATATTCAAAATTTTCACCATCAAAGACTGGTGGTCTATTATATCCATTGAAGCTACTGCTTCCATTACCATTGTTGTTTTGTTCAGGTGTAGGAGTAGATGTAGCTGTTTCAACCATATTGACTTTGTGTTTTTCTCCCTGAATCTTTTATCTAACACGGTTAAGTGCTTGCACCTAGAACCGGCGCTCTGATGCCAATTGAAGGATAGAAAAACACTTAGAAAGGGGGGTTTGAATAAGTGTGACTTTAAAAACTTGTAAGATAAAAACAATGAACACAATTATTTTTGTCCTGGTTCGTTGTTAGCGAAACTACTCCAGTCCACCCCCTTAGAGTGATTTAATCCACTAATCCAACTAATTACAATGGTTTTCCACTTAGATAACCTCTAAGTCTTCTAGAGTATACAGATCACAACTTGATCACTCTAGGAAATCACCACTTAGAAAACTTCTAAGTCTTCCAGAGTCTACTGATCACACTGATCACTCTATGAACCTTTTACAATCAATGTAAAATAATGTTTTACAAGAGTTTGAATTGCTTCTTATAAAGCTATAATCACAACAGTGATATTTCTCTTAAGTTCTAAGCTTAACACTCACTAAATATTACAAGAGTTTGTGAGGTTGAAGATGAAGTTCGTGAGCTTTGAATTTGACAGCGTTTTGGTATTTTGCGCAAGAGTTCATTTTCTGCTTCTAATCAGAACTTCTATATATATAGGCGTTTGAGAAGATGACCGTTGGGTTGCATTTAATGCTTTGCGTGAATAGTACAGCTTTGCATTTAATGTTTCACACTTTTGTCAACTACCTCGAGCCATGCTTTTCCTGCTTTTACTAACTTTGCCTTTTGTAGCTTATAACGTTCCTTTTGTCAGTCAGAGATTAGACTTAATAGCCTGTCATCTTGTACTTGCTTCTGAACTCAGATTTGTAGATACAACATTTGAATATCAGAGTCAATCAGCTTGGTGCAGAGCATCTTCTTGTCTTCTGACTTTGAAGAGCTTGAGCGTGATACCGTTCAGAACTTCAGTGCTTCTGCTTCTGACTTCATGTTCTTCTGATGCTTCATAGTCCATTTTCCGATTCTGGTTGACCATCTTCTAATGTCTTTCCAGAGCATGTTTTGATGTAGCCATCCAGAACCTTCTGAGTCAGTGCTTCACCATTGGGCCCCATCTTCAGGGCAAGCTTCTGATGATCTTCTTGACATGATCAGCCTTTGTGTATCCCTTGTCAAGCACTCTTAATCCAGCAGTCAGAGTCTGGAATCTTGAGAACATTGCTTCAATGTTTTCATCTTCCTCCATCTTGAAAGCTTCATACTTCTGGATTAAAGCAAGAGCTTTTGTCTCCTTGACTTGGGCATTGCCTTCACGAGTCATCTTCAAGGATTCAAAGATGTCATAGGCAGTTTCTCTGTTTGTTATTTTCTCATATTCAACATGAGAAATAGCATTCAGCAGAATAGTCCTTGACTTGTGATGATTCTTGAATTGTTTCTTTTGGTCATCACTCATTTCTTGTCTTGACATCTTTACTCCACGAGCATTTACAGGATGTCTGTAACCATCCAAGACTAGATCCCATAAGTCACCATCTTGACAAAGAAAGTAACTTTCAAGTCTATCTTTCCAATATTCAAAATTTTCACCATCAAAGACTGGTGGTCTATTATATCCATTGAAGCTACTGCTTCCATTACCATTGTTGTTTTGTTCAGGTGTAGGAGTAGATGTAGCTGTTTCAACCATATTGACTTTGTGTTTTTCTCCCTGAATCTTTTATCTAACACGGTTAAATGCTTGCACCTAGAACCGGCACTCTGATGCCAATTGAAGGATAGAAAAACACTTAGAAAGGGGGGTTTGAATAAGTGTGACTTTAAAAACTTGTAAGATAAAAACAATGAACACAATTATTTTTGTCCTGGTTCGTTGTTAGCGAAACTACTCCAGTCCACCCCCTTAGAGTGATTTAATCCACTAATCCAACTAATTACAATGGTTTTCCACTTAGATAACCTCTAAGTCTTCTAGAGTATACAGATCACAACTTGATCACTCTAGGAAATCACCACTTAGAAAACTTCTAAGTCTTCCAGAGTCTACTGATCACACTGATCACTCTATGAACCTTTTACAATCAATGTAAAATAATGTTCTACAAGAGTTTGAATTGCTTCTTATAAAGCTATAATCACAACAGTGATATTTCTCTTAAGTTCTAAGCTTAACACTCACTAAATATTACAAGAGTTTGTGAGGTTGAAGATGAAGTTCGTGAGCTTTGAATTTGACTGCGTTTTGGTATTTTGCGCAAGAGTTCATTTTTTGCTTCTAATCAAAACTTCTATATAACTATAGGCGTTTGAGAAGATGACCATTGGGTTGCATTTAATGCGTTGCGTGTATCGTACATCTTTGCATTTAATGTTACACACTTTTGTCAACTACTTCGAGCCATGCTTTTCCTGCTTTTACTAACTTTGCCTTTTGTAGCTTCTAACGTTCCTTTTGTCAGTCAGAGATTAGACTTAATAGCCTGTCATTGTTAAGTGCCAAATTGTAGTTATTTTGTGTATGTAAATAGTGGCACTTATCAATGCTTTTTGTTAATACCGTTTGAATAATCCCCCGTTTTTGTGTAATTACGTTTACTTTACGAATACATGTATTTTCATATACTTTTATACCGTTTGATAGTTTTGTTGTATTTTTGTAGGTATTCTTGCGTTTTCGGAGCCTTGAGGAATAAAGTGTCGAAGACACGGCTGCGAGAGCAAAGAGAAAATAATTCTGCTGTTCTGGTGCAGGGCGCTTCGCGCGCTGTAGGGCGCGTCGCGCCCTCTTTGAGTTTGAAGAACATAGTCTGGCAGAAGTTAGGGCGCGTCGCGCCGGATTAGGGCGCTTCGCGCTCTAGGGCGGTTTGGTAAATTTATATAGGGCGCGTCGCACTGAAATAGGGCGCGTCGCGCCCACTGCGAAACTCAGTTTTGTATAAATAGTTAATAACATATTTTTTAGGTTTTTTATCACCTCTTCTTGACAAGTTGAGCTCTGATCCTTTTTTGGTAGTTTAGAGGCTTAGGAAACACCATTGGGTGCGACGTCATGTGGATTGATCATGGATCTGACTCGATTTCATTGTACCGGTGAGATCTTTCCGGTTCATCTTCTCTCTTCCCTTTGTTTCATTCCAATGGTGGGTGTTGTATGTATGTTTCTACTCTTATTGTATGTATATTTGTGGATCTTGGGATCGTTTATATATTCGCTTTACAAATCATCATTGTTGTTGTTCTTGATCTTTTTGCTTAAATGCTCTGGATTTGTGTTGTTGCAGACATGGACACCATAGATCTTGATTAGGAATGATAACTGTTAGTTTCTGGGTTGCAGACATGGATTTAGGACTAACAATCATAGTGGGTATCGAGTTTAATGCCTCCGTGTTGTTTGTGTCGGTGGAGAAATCGCTGATGTGAATAGTACGGTTGAGCTTTCGTCGGTGTTGCAGACATGGGCACCGATGTGGCATCTCGAGTGATGCCCGGTGATGTTGATGCGTATTGTGAGTGTCGAGCGATAGATCTTCAGATTTAAGTATTCGACGGGTAGAACGAAATGCAATTCCATAACTATTTCTCTTAGACTATTAAGATTGTTTATATGCTTTTATTTACTTTTCCCGCATTTACTTTCCGCACCCAATTCATGAAACTTAGAACACGAGATAGTCGAACGGCAGTTCTTCTCACCGATCTCTGTGGACACGATAATTCCCGGATGAATACTTCCAAAACTTTTGTTGCTTGCCGCTCTACCGCTTCAACAGTCATCTTGTACTTGCTTCTGAATTCAGATTTGTAGATACAATATTTGAATATCAGATTCAATCAGCTTGGTGCAGAGCATCTTCTTGTCTTCTGACTTTGAAGAGCTTGAGCGTGATACCGTTCAGAACTTTAGTGCTTTTGCTTCTGACTTCATGTTCTTCTGATGCTTCATAGTCCAATTTCCGATTCTGGTTGACCATCTTCTAATGTCTTTCCAGAGCATGTTTTGATGTAGCCATCCAGAACCTTCTGAGACAGTGCTTTACCATTGGGCCCCATCTTCAGGGCAAGCTTCTGATGATCTTCTTGACATGATCAGCCTTTGTGTATCCCTTGTCAAGCACTCTTAATCCAGCAGTCAGAGTCTAGAATCTTGAGAACATTGCTTCAATGTTTTCATCTTCCTCCATCTTGAAAGCTTCATACTTCTGGATTAAAGCAAGAGCTTTTGTCTCCTTGACTTGGGCATTGCCTTCACGAGTCATCTTCAAGGATTCAAAGATGTCATAGGCAGTTTCTCTGTTTGTTATTTTCTCATATTCAACATGAGAAATAGCATTCAGCAGAATAGTCCTTGACTTGTGATGATTCTTGAATTGTTTCTTTTGGTCATCACTAGTTTCTTGTCTTGACATCTTTACTCCACGAGCATTTACAGGATGTCTGTAACCATCCAAGACTAGATCCCATAAGTCACCATCTT